>NC_050574.1:430416540-430716540 GCF_011100635.1 Trichosurus vulpecula | reverse complement strand
CCCTCCCCCACACCTCACAAAAGCAGAGGACATAGCACATAAAGCTAGTTCCCAACACAAGAAACTTGGGACAGAGCCCCCTGAGCCCCAGAAGCAGAGATCCACTTTAGAAACCAGAAGGAAAAAACTCCATGAAAAAGAACAGTAAGAAGCTTTCAAAGACCATTGATTCGTATTATGGGTACAGGGAAGATCAAAATACCAATTCAGAAGAGGACAGCATGGACACTATACCCACATCTGAAGCCTCAAAAGGAAAAGTGAACTAGTCTCCAGACCAAAAAGCATTCCTGGAAGATCTCAAGGAGGACTTTAAAAACCAAATTAAGTAGGTAAAAGAAAAAATGGAAAAAAAATTCACGGAGGAAAACAAATCTTTATCAGTGAATTGGTTAAGGAGCATCAGAATATAAATGGAGAAAATGTCTCACTGAAAAGTAAAATTAACCAAATGGAAAAGGAGATAGAGAAGATAAAGAAAGAAAACAAAACATTAAAAATTAGAATTGGGCAAGTAGAAGCTAATGATTCTATGAGACACCAAGCATCAATCAAACAAAATCTAAAGAATGAAAAAATAGAAGAAAATGTGAAATATCTGATTGGAAAAACAACTGATCTGGAAAATAGATCCAGGAGAGACAATCTAAGAATTATTGGTCTACCTGAAAGCTATGATGGAAAAAAGAGCCTGGACAGTATCTTCCATGAAATCCTTAAGGAAAATTCCCCAGAAGTCCTAGACATACTAGGGCATAAAAACCTCAAAATCCAGTGCAGAAAGGCAGAAGTAGTCAAAGCATACTTTTCAGATCATGATGCAATAAAAATTATTTGTAATAAACAACCATGGAAAAATAAGCTAAAAATTAATTGGAAACTAAGTAATCTGATTCTAAAGAATGAGTGGTCCAAGGAACAAATCAGAGAAACAATCAAATAACTTCATTCAAGAGAATGACAATAATGAGACAACATACCAAAACTTATGGGCTGCAGCAAAAGCAGTTCTTAGAGGAAGTTTTATGTCTCTCAATGCTTACATGAATAAAATAGAGAAAAAGGAGATCAATGAGTTGGGCATGCAACTGAAAAAGCTAGAAAAAGAACAAATTGAAAATCCCTAATTACCAAATTACCTAATCCCTAAAATACCAAATTAGAAATACTGAAAATCAAAGGAGAGATTAATAAAATTGAAATCAAGAAAACTATTAAATTAATAAATAAAACCAAGAGCTGGTTTTATGAAAAAACCAATAAAATTGATAAACCTTTGGTCAATTTTGTTAAAAAAAAGAAGAAAATGAAATTATCAATATCAAAAATGAAAAGGGTGAATTCACCTCCAATGAAGAGGAAATTAAAACAGTAATTAGAAATTATTTTGCCCAATTGTATGCATAATACTTCAGGGCAAAATATGGATTTTCAATGAAATAGAGGACCTTCAAGCACTCTTGATGAAAAGACCAGATCTGAATAGAAAATATGACTTTCAAATACAAGAATCAAGAGAATCATGAAAAGGTAAACAAGAAAGAGAAATCATAAGGGACTTACTAAAGTTGAACTGTTTACATTCCTACATAGAAAGATGATATAAAGATGATATTTGTAACTCATGAGACCTTCCTCAGTATTAGGTTAGTCTGAAGGGTGTGTATATATATATATATATATATATATATATATATGTGTGTGTGTGTGTGTGTGTGTGTGTGTGTGTGTGTACAGAGGGCACAGATTATTTGAATGTGAAGGGATGATATCTAAAATAATAAAATTAAGGGATGAGAGAGGAATTTATTGGGAGGAGAAAGGGAAAGATGGAATGAGGTAAATTATCTCAAATGAAAGTGGCAAGGAAAAGCCGTTGTAATGGAAGGGAGGAGGGGGTAGGTGAACGGGAATGAGTGAACCTTGCTCTCATTGGATTTGGCTTAAGGAGAGAATAGCATACACACTCAATTTGGTATCTTACCCTACAGGAAAGTAGAGGGGGAAGGGGATAAGAGTGGAGGGATGATAGAAGAGAGGGCAGATTGAGGGAAGATGTAGTCAAAAGCAAACGCTTTTGTAAAGGGTTGGGGTCAAAGGAGAATATTGAATAAAGGGGGACTGGATAGGATGGAGGGAAATATAATTAGTCTTTCGCGACATGACTATTATGGAAGTGTTTTGCATAATGATACATGTACATTGCTTGCTTTCTCAAGGAGGGTGAGAGGGAAAGGAGGAAGGGAGAGAATTTGAAACTCAAACTTCTAAAAACAAATTATAAAAAACAATTATTTTTACATGCAACTGGGAAATAAGATATATTGGCAATGGGGTATAGAAATTTATCTTGCCTTGCAAGAAAGTAAGGGGAAAGGGGATGAGGGGGAGTGGGATTATGGAAGGGAGGGCAGACCAAGGGAAGGAACAATCAGAATACATGCCATTTTGGGGTAGGGGGCAGGGTAGAGATGGGGAGAAAATTTGTAGCTTGAAATGTTGTGGAAATAAATGCTGAAAACCAAAAATAAATTAAAAAAAAGAATTCACCTGTTTCTTAAGCCAGGTTTCTAAATCTTCTCCTTCCAACTCTGCAAGAGATGAAAAACAATTATTTCTCAAAAGCTGAGTTCTTCTTCCATAGCTGGCTCTCCTCTCTGTTTCCAGAGGTTCCCACACTCCTTATCTCTACTTCCTGCTTAAATGAATAAATGAAGCATTTATTATGTGAAAAATGGTGTAGCTATGTAGTACTCCCTGAGTTAAAATCTGGTCTCAGACAGTAACTGTGCTACCCTGGGCAAGTGACTTAACTTTGTTTGCTTCAGTTTCCTCATCTGTAAAATGAACTGGAGAAGGAAATGGCAAACCACAACAGTATCTTTGCTAAGAAAACCCCAAAAGGAGACACGAAGAGTCAGACATGACTAAACACATGTTCAAACCATTGACTGAGCACTAGGGATACAAATAGAAAAATGAGACAGTTTCTGCTTTAAGGAACTCATATTCTAATGAGAGAGATAACACTTGTGGAAAATTTCTATTGCAAGTCAAATGAAAAGATCCCATGGTCTTTAGGATGAAACAGCAAGGAAGATGTTCATGCTTTTTCTTTTTTTAACAACATTTTATTTTTCCCAAATTACACATGAAATCATTTTTAACAAAGATGGTGGCTGAAAAGCAGGGACAATCATGAGCTCCCCACCAATTCCCTCCAAAAAACTATAAAAAACAGCTCTGAACCAATTCTAGAACTGCAGTTTCCACAAAATAGCAGAGGAAAGTAGGGCTCCAGCCCAGGAAAACCTGGATGGTTGCTGGGTGAGGTCTTTCAGGCACGGAGCTGGGAGGGGAGCACAGCGGAGCAGAGCCCAGCCTGAGCCCTGTGGACCAACCAGACCAGGAGCTGGGCGGAGCATGCCTTAGCGCCCTGAATCAGTGAACTGCAGCAGTTACCAGACTTCTCAACCCACAAACACCAAAGACAACAGAGAAGGTTAGTGGGAAAAGCTGCTGGGGACAGGGGGATAGAGTTCCTGGTTCAGCCACCACCTCAGGGGCAGTGGAGGTGGGACAGCTATAGAAGTACAGCTGCAGTTGCTTCTGGCCCCAGCACCACCTGGTGGGAGGAATTCAATGGCGGATCAGAGCAGGAGTGCAGAGCCTGCTGAAGATCTAAGTCTAGTCCGAGTTGGGGGTTCTTGGGGAAGAAGGAGTGCTGGTGAGGCAGAGCTGGTGCATCCCTCCCAAGCTTGGAACATAGTTCTCTTTACTCTACAAGCAGTCCTACCCTGCTGAAAAACTCAAGGGTCAAGTAAGTTGGCTGAGAACATGGCCAGGCAGCAAAAACGCACCCATATTCAGTCTCAGACTTTGGAATCTTTCTTTGGTGACAAAGAAGACCAAAACATACAGCCAGAAGAAGTCAACAAAGTAAAAGAGGCTACAACAAAAGCCTCCAAGTAAAACATGAACTAGTCTCAGGCCATAGAAGAGCTCAAAAAGGATTTGGAAAAACAAGTTAGAGAGTAGAGGAAAAATTGGGAAGAGAAATGAGAAGGATGCAAGAAAACCATGAAAAACAAGTCAATGGCTTGCTAAAGGAGACCCAAAAAATACTGAAAAATTTACTGAAGAAAACACCACCTTAAAAAAATAAACTAACACAAATGGCAAAAGAGCTCCAAAAAGCCAATGAGAAGAAGAATGCCTTGAAAGGCAGAATTAGCCAAATGGAAAAGCAAGTCCAAAAGACCACTGAAGAAAATACTACCTTAAAAATGAGATTGGAGCAAGTGGAAGCTAGTGACTTTGTGAGAAATCAAGATATTATAAAACAGAACCAAAGGAATGAAAAAATGGAAGACAATGTGAAATATCTCATTGGAAAAACCACTGACCTGGAAAATAGATCCGGGAGAGATAATTTAAAAATCACTGGACTATTTGAAAGCCATGATCAAAAAAGAGCCTAGATATCATCTTTCAAGAAATTATCAAGGATAACTACCCTGATATTCTAGAGCCACAGGGCAAAATAGAAATAGAAAGAATCCACCAATTGCCTCCTCAAATAGATCCCAAAAAGAAATCTCCCAGGAATATAGTCGCCAGATCAGAGGAGCTCCCAGATCAAGGAGAAAATACTGCAAGCAGCCAGAAAGAAACAATTTGAGTATTGTGGAAACCCAATCAGAATAACCCAAGGTCTGACAGCTTCTACATTAAGAGATCGAAGGGCTTGGAATATGATATTCCGGAGGTCAATGGAGCTAGGATTAAAACCTAGAATCACTTACCCAGCAAAAGTGAGTATCATACTCCAAGGCAAAATATGGATTTTCATTAAAATAGAGGACTTTCAAGCTTTCTCAGTGAAAAGACCAGAGCTGAATAAAAAATTTGACTTTCAAACACAAGAATCAAGAGAAGCGTGAAAAGATAATCAAGAAAAAGAACAAGAAAAAGAAATTGCAAGCGACTTACTAAAGTTGAACTGTTTTGTTTACATTCCTTCACGGAAAGATGATGTGTATGATTCATGAGACCTCAGTATTAGAGTAGCTGAAGGGAATATGCATATATATATATTATATATATATATATGTTTATGTATATATATATATATATATATGTATTTCTGTGAGTATGTATGTATATATGTAAATATACATATATATATATATATATATATATATATATATATATATATATACAGAGAGAGAGAGAGAGAGAGAGAGAGAGAGGGAGAGAGAGAGAGAGAGAGAGGGAGAGTGGGCACAGGGTGAGTTGAAGATGAACGGAAGATATCTAAAAGAAATAAAATCAAAATAAGGGATGAGAGAGGAATATATTGAGAGAGGGAGAAAGGGAGAGATAGAATGGGGTAAATTATTTCGCATAAAAGTGGCAAGAAAAAAGCAGTTCTGTAGGAAGAGAAGAGAAGTCAGGTGAGGGGGAATGAGTCAGTCTTGCTCTCATCAGATTTGACCTGAGGAGGGAATACCATACACACTCAATTGGGTATCTTACCCCACAGGAAAGAAGGAGGAAGAAGATAAAAAAAGGGGGGATGATAGAAGGGAGGGCAGATGGGGGTGGAGGTAATCAAAAACAAACACTTTCCAAAAGGGACAGGGTCAAGGGAGAAAATTGGATAAAGGGGGATAGGTTAGGAAGGAGCAAAATATAGTTAGTCTTTTACAACATGAGTATTGTGGAAGGGTTATACATAATGATACGCATGTGGCCTATGTTGAATTGCTTGCCTTCTTAAGGAGGGCGGGTGGGAAGGGAAGAGGGGAGAGAATTTGGAACTCAAAGTTTTAAAAACAGATGTTCAAAAACAAAAAACAAAGTTTTTGCTTGCAACTAGAAAATAAGATACACAGGCAATGGGGTGTAGAAATTTATCTTGCCCTACAAGAAAGGAAGGGAAAGGGGATGGGAGGGGAGTAGGGTGACAGAAGGGAGGGCTGACTGGGGAACAGGGCAACACCATCTGGGAGTGGGGGGAAGGTAGAAATGGGGAGAAAATTTGTAATTCAAACTCTTGTGAAAATCAATGCTGAAAACTAAATATATTAAATAAAAACAATAAATTAAAAAAAAGAAAAAAATTTAATATTCATTTTAAAAAATTTTTGAGTTCCAAATTCTCTCCCTCTCTCTCCTACCTTCCCCACCCCTGCCACTGAGATGGTAAATTATTTGGTCTAGGTTATATATGTGCAGTCATGCAAAACATATTTCCATGTTAGTCATGTTGCGAAAGAAAATATAGACAAAAATTCCCCAGAAAAATAAAGTAAAGGAAAAGTATGCTTTGATCTGCGTTCAGACTCTATCATTTCTTTTTCTGGAGATGGATTGAATTTTTCATCATAAGTACTTCAGAACTGTCTTGGCTTATTATATTGCTGAGAACAGATAGTCATTCACAGTTCATCATTGTACAGTATTGCTCTTACTGTGTACAGTGTTCTCCTGGTTCTGCTCATTTCACTTTGCATCAGTTCATCTAAGACTTTTCAGGTTTTTCTAAGAACATCCTGCTTAAGATTTCTTATAGCACAACAATATTCTATCACAATTTTATACAACTTGTTTATTCATTCCCCAACTGACAGACCTCAGTGGCCAATTCTTTGCCAATACTAAAAGAGCTACTATAAAATTTTTGTACAGTTAGGTCCTTTTCTTTTAAAAAAAATTCTTTGGGATATAGACTTAGTGCTGGTATTGCTTGGTCAAAGGGTATACTGGTTTTATTCTTTTCGGTATAGTTCTAAATTGCTCTGCAGAATGGTTGAATCAGTATACAACTTCACCAACAGTGCATTAATGTTTAATTTTCTTACATCATCTCCAGTATTTGTCATATTCCCTTTATGTCATATTGGCTAATCCAGTAGGTTTATGGTGGTAGTTCAGAGTTGTTTTAATTTGCATTTCTCTAATAAATGGATTTAGAGCATTTTTTTCACATGACTATAAATGGCTGCCTGTTAATATCCTTTGGCCATTTATCAATTATGGAATGGCTTTTATTCCTATAAATTTGATTCAGTTCTCTACATATTGGAGAACTGTTATCTATTAGAAAACTTCCTGGAAATTTTTTTCACAGTCAGGATTTTTCCCCCCTATATCCTATTTCCCCCTGTTTATCCTTTCTCTCTCTCTCTCTCTCTCTCTCTCTCTCTCTCTCTCTCTCTCTCTCTCTCTCTCTCTCTCTCTCTCCCTGTCTCTCTCTCTCTTTCTCTTTCCCTCTCTCTCTCCCTCTCTCTCTCTGTCCCTCTCTCTAGTCCATCTTTAAATATATTTTGCTGCTTTTATCTGCCTTAACCTACCATCCCTTCTATCAGCCTCCCCAACCCTTTTTCTTATCCCCTTCCCTTCCAACTATTCCCTCTTTGAGCCAATTCTGATGAGAGTAAGGTTCACTTGCTCTCTCCCACTTCCCCATCTTCCCCTCCACTGTAAAAGTGCATTTGTGTCTCTTTTATATCAGATAGTTTAACCCATTCTAGCTCTCCCTCCTTCCTTCTCCAGTGCATTCCGGTCTCAGTTTTAATTTAATCCTCACTTAATTTTATATTTTTAGATAATCATCCCATCATGTTCAACTCATACTTGTACTCTCTGTCAATGTATACTCCTTCTAACTGCCCTAATAATGAGAAAGTTTTTTAGGAGTTACAGGTATCATTTTCCCTCCCATTTTGGAGGGAAATATATTTAGGAATAATAACTGTGAAAAAATTTTCCAGCAAGTTTCTCTGATAAAGACATAATTTCTCAAATATGTAGATTACTGAGTCAAATTTGTAGGAAAAAAGCTATTCTTCATTTGATAAATGGCCAAAGAATATGAACAGGTAGTTTTGGATGAAGTAATCAAAGCTATCTGTAGTCATATTAAAAAATATGAACAGTATAACCTTATTGAATCCTTTATGAATTCTCTTTCTTATTTACCTTTTATGCTTCTTGTGAGTTTTGTATTTAAAGTCACATTTTCTTTTCACCACTGATCTTTTCATCAGGAATGCTTGAAAATTCTTTATTTCATTGAATGCTAATTTTTCCACCTGAAGGATTTACTCAGTTTTGCTGGGTTAGTGATTCTTGGTTATCATCCTAGCTCCTTTGCCCTCTGGAATATCATATTCCAAGCTATCTGATGTAGAAGCTGCTAAATCCTGTGTTATCCTGACTGTGGCTGCACAATATTTGAATTGTTTCTTTTTTGGCTGTTTGAAACATTTTCTCCTTGACCTGTAAGCTCTGAAATATGGCTATAGTATTCCCGGAAGTTTTCATAGTAAGAACTCTTTTAGGCAGTGATCAGTAGATTCTTTCAATTTCTATTTTACCCACTGGTTCTAGAATAGCAAGCAGTTTTCCTTGATAATTTCTTTTTTTTAATAGTAAAGTCAATATTTAGCATTTTTTAAAATTTAAAGCTCCAAATTTTTTCCCTCCTTCTATTCCCTCCCCCTTTACTAAAATGGCAAGCAATTTGATGGATTATATATGTGCAATCATGTACAATATATTTCCATATTAGTCATGTGAAAGAAGAAACCAACCAAAAGGAAAAAAAAGACAAAAGAAAAAGAAAGTGAAAATAGTATGCTTCGATCTGGATTCAGATGCCATCAGTTCTATCGCTGGATGTCTATAGCATTTTTCATCATGAATCTTTGGAATTGTTTTGGATCCTTATATTGCTGAGAAGAGCTAAGTCGTTCATAGTTGATCATTGCACAATGTTGCGTTACTGTGCTCAGTGTTCACTGATTCTGCTCAAATCATTTTTTGTCAATTCATATAAGTCTTTCCAGATCTTTCTGAAGTCCAGCTGCTCATCATTTCTTATAACAAAATAATATTCTGTTACATTCACATAACACAGCTTGTTCAAACATGCCCCAGTTGATGGGTACCCCCTCAATGTCCAATTCTTTGCCAGCACAAAAAGAGCTGCTATAAATATTTTTGTACATGTAGTTCCTTTCTCCTTTTAGTGATTTCTTTGGGATACAGGCCTAGTAATGGTTTTGCTGCATCAACAGGTATGCACAGTTTCATATTGCTTTCCAGCATATCAATTCATAACTCCACCAACAGTGCATTATTGTCTCAATTTTCCCACATCCTCTCCAACATTTGTTATTTTCCTTTTCTGTCCTATTAGCCAATTTGAGAGATGTGAGGTGGTACCTCATACTTGTTTTAATTTGCATTCTTGATAATTTCTTTTTGTGTTTTAAATTTTATTTTTAATATATGGAATAAAACAAGCATTTTCATAACATAGCACAATAAAAAGATGATTGTACATGAAATGGTAAATCTACTATTCCTATTGCTATTCCTTTCAGATATGTGACAAAATTGTCATGTAAATTTCTTCTTTCTTTTTTTCTTCCTTCTCCTCCACCCCTGCCTTAGAGATGACTACCATTAGAGGCAAATTGATAGGTATGTAAAATTATTGTATATGTACTCCTATTTATCAGTTCTTTCTCTGGATGCAGATAGCCTCTTTCTTCATATGTCATTTATAGTTAATTTGGGTTTTTATATTACTTCCAATCTTGGCTATAGTTGTTTTATTTATATGAAAAGTTTCAAAATTACCCATTTTACACCTAATTTTTCTCTCTGTCTCTTTATTCAGAAATTGCTCACCTACCCATACATCTGATATGTAATATGTTCCACATTCTTATAATTTTCTTGTAAAATTTCTCTGTACATCTAGGTCATGTATCCATTTTGACCTGATATTGGCAAATGGTGTGAGACACTGGTCCATGATCAGTTTCTGCCATACTGTTTTCTAGTTTTCCATCAATTTTTACTACCAAATAATGAATTCTAATATTATTATTAATATTATTCTAATATTATTCAACACTGTACTGGAAATCCTAGTAATAGTAATAAGAAAAAAAAGAAATTGAAGGCATCAGAATAGGGAATGAGGTGATAAAACTCTCTTTTTGCAAGTAATATGTTGATATTCTTAGAAAATTCCAAAGACTCAACTAAAAAGTTAATTGAAATAATTAATAATTTAAGCAAAATAGCTGGATGTAATATAAATCCAAATAAATCATCAGCATTCCTATATATCCCAAACAAAACTTTTCAAGAAGAGGTAGTAAAAATACCTCACTTAAAAGAACTATAGACATACAAAATACTTGGTAATATACCTACCAGAACAAACCCAGGAACTATACAAACAAAATTATAAAAAAACCCTTTTTTATACAAATAAAATCACATTTCAATAATTAGAGAGATATTAATCATTCATTAGTAGCAGGACCAATATAATAAAAATGACAAATTTTACCCAAACTAATTTGTATATTCAATGCCATCCCAAATAAATTACCAAAATTTTTTTTTTACTGAATTAGAAAAAAATAATAAAATTCATTTGGAAAAACAAAAAGTCAAGAATATCAAAGAAAATCATGAAAGAAAAATGTAAAAGAAGGAGGTTTAGCAGTCCAGATCTTAAACTGTGTAATTATCAAAACTGTCTGGTACTAAGAACTAGAAAGATATAGCAGTCAAATAGAGTATACCTACAATTTACTGCAGCAAACAAACATAATAACCTTGTGTTTGACGACTGTAAAGACAGGATTTTGGGAAAAGTATTTATTATTTGGCACAAATAGTTGGGAAAACTGGAATGTAGTAGGGCAGAAATTGGGCATGGGTCAATATCTCACACCATTTACCAAGATAAGGTTAAAAATGATTCTCTGTTGAAAGATGCTTAGCCTCTCTCATTTTATTTTGATCATGGATTTCAATAGTTTAATAATTCTTTTTTTCAGATTCTCAAAACTTTTATTGATAGCAAAAGTCAAAGCAACCTTAGTATCTCATTAAATGTGAAGGTATAGTTGGCTAGGCCTTAGGGCCTGTGATGCATTAAAGGGAAATAACAGCAGAAGGGCTCCTAGAGAGAACACCCTTCCCCAGGCTGCTCAGTAATACTGTGAGGGACAGAAGGTTTGTCTTCAGCCAAAGCAGGACCCATATCCTTTCATAAATAAATGTGGAGTACAGGATGCTGGGAGGGTGGAGGGGGGAGGAAAAAGAGAGGTGGAGATAGATAGTAGGACCTACACCCTCTAAGGGATAGGAAAACAGGGAACGAGAAAAAAGGAGT
This sequence comes from Trichosurus vulpecula, assembly GCF_011100635.1. NCBI lineage: Eukaryota > Metazoa > Chordata > Mammalia > Diprotodontia > Phalangeridae > Trichosurus > Trichosurus vulpecula. Next base: position 430,705,328 of record NC_050574.1, on the reverse strand, counting down.
AATGGAAACAGAAAGGAGGTGGGGGGCTTCAGAAAGGTGGCTAGGGAGGAGGTAAACCAAAACAGATAAAGGGAGAGAGAGAAGCAATAGGAGACACGGTAAGAATTGGCAAGGGGTAACACCCAGGCAGATCTCACCAATTTTTAGGAATTTTCAAGAATGCACCCTCACACTCATATGCAAAGCTGGGTTATATTATTCACACCCCCTCAGAAATAAGCTTCTTTTGCAGGCAACAGTGGGGAGTGCTTACTCCCCTAGAAGAATCGGGAATAGCAGGCTGGGAATCACATCAAATGGTCAGGACCTCCTAGGGCTGGTCCTTAACTTCAGGGTCTTTGTCATAGACGTGTTCACTCTATTTGGTCCAAAGAGAATTCCATAGCAAGGTTTATGGCAACATGGGTCTCCATCATGCTCTGCATGACCACCAGGTGGCAGTGTCTTTCTACAATGCTCACAGAGAAGGCAGGGCTGGTGCCAATCCTTTCCCAGGGATGTCACCTTCTTTGCAAAACAGACCCTCTTGTTACATTGAGGGCACATGTTGGGCTCCCCAGTGAAGGTCATGACAGTGGATGCTTTGCTGGGCCCTGTCATTGGCTTTCCGATCCTCTGCTCGAATTGGGTGCTCGATAGGGCCAGTGACAGGAGCCTCCTCTGCCTGTGGTTTCTTACAGATGTAAGAACCTGTGCCCCCAACGTTTGCACCTTTAGGCCCAAACAATGTGGCATAGCGGAGTTTATGGCAAAATGGCTTCCCATTGTGCTCTGCATGTCCTCCAGGCGTCTGCATCTTGCTGCAATGCTCACACTAGAGACAAAATTTATGCCAGTCCTTGCCCAGGGAGCTCACCTTTTAAACAAGTACATGGTTTTGTCACACTTGGAGCACTTGGAGGCCATGATCCAGGGCTGGATCCATCTGTTCGCTGGCTCAATTATTCTTAAATTATTTCTCTTTGATCTATTTTCCAAGGCAGTTCTTTTTCCAGTGATATGTTTAGCATTTTCTTTTATTTTTTCATGTTTTGATTTTGTTTTGGTTTTTCTTTATGTCTCATAAAGTCATTAGTTTCCACTTGCCCAATTCTAATTTTTAAGTGAGTTTTTATACCTTCTTTTCCATTTGGCCAATGCTACTTTTAAACAAGTTCTCTTCAGTGAGCTTTTATGTATCTTTTTCCATTTGGCCAATTCTGCTTTTCAAGGCAGTCTTCTATTATTGGATTTTTGTGCCTCTTTTACCATGTGGCCTATTCTGTTTGTTAAGGTGTTATTTTTTTCAGTGTTTTTTGTACCTCCTTTACCAAGCTGTTGACTCTTTTTTCATGATTTCTTGCATCTCACTCATTTCTCTTCCAAATTTTTCTTCTAACCTTTCTTACTTGATTTTTGAGCTCTTCCATGGCCTGAGACAAATTCATCTTTTTTCCTTGAGGCTTTGAATGTAGCAGTTTTGACTTTCTTGTCTTTTTCTGAGTTTGTGTTTTGATTTTCCCTGTCACCGTAGTAACTTTATATAGTCAGGATTTTTTCTGCTGTTTGCTCATTTTTCAAGCCTATTTTTTTACTTTTAACTCTTTACTCAAGTAGGTCTCTACTTCAGGAGTGGAGAAGGCACTGCCTTAAGGTTCAGGTTTTTTGTGCAGCTGTTTTCAGAGATAATTCTGGAGACCTGTAAGTTTTCACATCTTCCAAGGTGTTATGATCTAGGGAGAGGTGTGTTTACTACAATGCTGGCCTGTGTTCTTGTCTGTGAGTGACCACAAGCAATCCTTTTTGCCCTGGAATTGTAATCAGGATCCCACCTACTCTGTGGCTACAAGCTTTGGTGTGCTAGTGGTCATCCATGCCCTGGGATTTAGACCCAATTCCAACTATGGGCTATACAACAGAGTCCTGCCCCTACTGCCAGCAGAGGGACCCTGTAATTTCCTTCTGACCAGTTGTCTGAACCCCTGACCGTCTGTGGGTTGAGAAATCTGGAAACCAGCACTGCCATCACTGATTCAGTGGCCGCTAAGGCCCACTACTGCTGGTTTGTTGGAGCATGGTCTGCACTGAACTCTGCTCCACTCTCACCCACATGCAACAGACCTTTCCTGTCAACCTTCTAAGTTGTCTTGGTATGGAAAATTGTTTTGCACTATGTTTTTATGGGTTCTGCCACTCAAGAATTTGTTTTGAGGTATTATTTAGAGTTGTTTAGAGGAGTTTTGGGAAGAGCTCAGTCAAGTCCCTGCCTTTTCTGCACCATTTTATCTCCATCCAACCATGATTTTTCTTAACTGATTATTTAACATTACTATTCCCATCCTTCAGTTGATTGACCCCTTAGAGAATGTGTCCCACTTTTTAAAGGGCCACAGGGTATGGGCTGAGCCTTGGCCAGCCTACATCTAGCTGCTCCTAATTCCATTGAAAAGAGCTTCTGAACATCTTATAAAAGCCCTTTATTCTTTTCCCCCTTTATTTTTTGTTGAAGATGTCAACACTTTGTTGTCTTTGTCCTCAGCCCTTTACTTTTTTGTGATTGTATCAGCTGTACCAGAAGAGATTCATTTAACAGTGGATTGGCCTCTCTTCTCCCCCCACCCATTCCACTACATATGTATGAAATATATACAAAGGGATTTCAAAATTGAACTAACACTAACAACTGCAAGGAGGAGGGGGTGGGAAAAGCTTCACATAGGAGGGGCCATCTGCACTGTGCCCAGACCTGTGTACATATAGGCAAGTATAGTGGAGATGTACTGTTGCATGTCCAGATCAGCTAGGAGGCCAGATCTTTCTGCACATATCATCACACTTATCATTCATCCTGCATACTTTAACTATTTAGCTGTATTCTCTCCTAGAGTGCTTTTGCATTTTAAAACATTCTGATATTCTTATCTTCCTAAGAGACTAGAGCCTACTTGAGGGTAAGAATAATCATCATATTTTCCTTATATCCCTTTTGTGACCCCAGTAGAGTTTTAGTACAGAATATGTGCTTAATAAATACTTGAGTATTTATGTTTTACATGTGAATTTTATATATTTATATTTTAAACCTCTACAGTAATCTAATGTTTATGTTAATGAATTTTCTTGTGTCTGTCAAGAATTTCAGTAGTTGGCATAAATACCTCAATTTATAAGACAGTTGGTTTTATTTAGCATGCACTAAATCCACAGGCAAAGGTTACTTTAAAATCTATTTCATAATCTCATAAACTTTGCAAAGTTAAAAAGCGAAATTATCCCTTTGAAGTGACCAAAGTTCTCTGTAGAGGTCCTCTCTAGAGAGAACCTTTAGCATGTGGTCCCGATTATAGCATTGTCTCCTGATATGATATGGACTTGCTAAAGTAAGAACTGTTGAGGTTAAATTAATAAATGGCAAATCAAGAAACTTTAAAAATGTGTTTTTAAAAGAACCTCTTCCAATCATTAGTCAATTTGGGGAGGATAATATTTAATGTCCACAGTAAAAGTCTTCTTTTTGATCCCAGTTATGGTAGAGGAATGGAAATTCATCCTGAATTTTACATTGTTTATAAAGTTTGTGGGCAAGTTAGAGGCCACTCATTTAGAAAGAAAGCTTTATTTTTTGGTGGCTTCAAGTTAGGGATATGATTCAGTCTCTCAGAATACATTGCATAGTAACTGCAAGCTGTTCCATTTGGTTGTCAATACAGCATAGTAATGAATGATTTCACTGAGTTATTTGATAACGTCAATCTTTTATTAATAATTGTTTAGGTTATTATAATATATATACAACATGTAATATATTATGTATAGAATATGGCATATTAAATTGTATATTATATGTATAATATAAATAAATAAAAATAATCTTTTAGATAGGATAGTGATCTGTTGCTCACTGATCATCGTGGAAGAACAACTCCTATTTTGTGCATGATGGTATGGTCATTGAAGAGGGCAGGCAGGCTTTTTTCTTGCCTTGCTACTTGAAGGGGACTCAGGAGTACTTGGCTTTAGAGCATTCACCTTTCCTGTCATTTTCTGCTCTCTGGGGAATCCTTTCTGGGCTATGCTGATTGTCCAGGAGAAGTTGAGTGTCATTTAAAACCATACATCCTTTTAATTGATTCTTTTAATCGTTGATTTAGGAAAATGGTTTTTAATTGCAGTTTTTATCTTCTTTGAGAGCTCATTGCATTTTTAAGCCTTTGAACCTGCTTTAGGCAAGGCATGAAATAATTTTGTAGTTAAGTGGGTTCATAACTCGTTGAACAAACACACTCAAGCAATGTTGATTAATAAATGTGTATGAAGTTTCTGTTCTTATGTAGTACAAAGCTTTGTCTGTCCTTGGTTCTATTTTAGCTGACATCTGTGTCAGTGACTTGAAGATACAGAAGGTATAGAAGGCATGCCTATGACTCTTTATACCTTACACAGCAGAGTGATATGGTCAAGGACAATAAGACTGCAAAACAAGACAAAACAAAAACATCCACAGGCTGGCATGGTGTACTGAAAATTATAGGATTACATTTAGCAGGGGTAAATAGGAAGGCTGGTATTTACAAGCAAAAAAATCAATTTCTCAAGTTACAGGATACTTTAATAGTAATTCATTTGAAAGAAGAGGCAAAAGTTTCAGTGAAACACATACTCAAGCCAATAGTATGATTGCCTCCTAAAATAATTATTGCAAGTTTATGCCATCATGGGAAGTCATAATCCCATTATGCTATTCAGACTACCCATGGAATATTGCGTTCAACTGAAAGCATTAAGCTTTAAAAGACACATTCGTAAACTAGAAAGCATCCACAGGTAAGTGACCAGGATCTCAAAGAGACAAGACACTATATCATTTATGAAGTAGTTGAAGGAATTGGGGTACATTTAGCCTGCAGAAAAGAAAACTTAGGGGATATGTCAAGGCTATCATCAACTATACGAAGGATCATCAAATGGTAGAGGGCAGTTAGGTGGCACAGTGGTTAGAATGATGGGATTAGAGTCAAGAAGACTCATCTTCCTGAGTTCAAATCTGGCCTCAATACACTTACTAACTGTGTGACCCTGGGCAAATCATTTAACCCTGTCTGCCCCAGTTTCCTCATCTGTAAAATGAGCTGAAGGAAGAAATGGCAAACCACTTCAGTATCTCTGCTAAACAAACCCCAAATGGGGTCACAAAGAGTCAGACAAAAATGACTGAACAGCAACACATAGTAGACGTACTATAATTATTCTTTGTAACTTCAGAGGATAGAAATAGGACCAACAGTATCTTATAGTATTATTTATCTTCTCATCTCCTTCAGCCCTAATCCTTTTTTCTAGTTGAATTTAGCCATGTTTTAAAATACTATAAAATTCTTCATTATAGTTAGTACTGCCTATAAATTCAACAGACTGACTTGAAAAGCTTCTAATCACTGGATATGGGATATTCAAGTGGTGGTGTGATGGCCATTAGTCAATAAGATTCAAGAAAAATTTCCTGCAATGGAATCAAGATTGGACTAAGATTCTTCCAGTTCCAAGATTCTTGGATTAAGTGGTAGCTATTGTCCATAAAAAGGAAAAGTAGTTGGTAAACCCATGCATTATTGTACTTGTTGGAGGCCAGCTCAGTCCTGTAGTGCATAGAGCACTGAACTAGGAATCAGGAAAACCTGATCTGTTCAGACCGGCCTTTGCTGTATCTTCAATCCCAACATGCACACTGTGTGTGTGTATTCCTTTCGGTTCTGTCCCTAGGAACCTCTTCTCTGTTTACTCCATTCTATATCATTTAGTGATATCACCAACTCCCATGGGTTCAATTATCATATTTATGAGGATGATTATGAAGAGAGAGAATGGAAAGAGGAATATAGGAGAAGTATTGTGTAGCATGGGCTTTCCCTAGGTTCCTCTGCCCTTGGACCTCAACCCTATTCAGTATAAGTGAATCATTAAACTTCATTACTTGTTCATTTAAAAAAAGTAATGGAAAGGCACATGAAGGTTAAACCTATTGCCTGAAGTCACACCTCTAATTGGTGGAAGAACTGGGATGAAAACCCAGGGCTCATTTTAGCACATGCTATTTATATTTCTTACACAAAACTTGTAGCACCTAGGAGATGCTAAATGAAAGTTGATTGTTATGTGAAATTTTAAAAGAAAATCGTAATGGTAACATCTAGAAAAAATAGTCAGCAGTGAGGGAAATAGAAGAAAAGTGTTCAGGGGTGGGGAGGAGATAAAAGTAACCTATTAGATAAGAGAAGAAATTGGAGTGGGGTGAGGAAATGAAGGAAAATAAGGAGGGGAAATACAAATTTAGGCAAATGGAAGGTAGGAGGAAGTAAAATTGCTTACATGATTTGAAGAAAAGGGGGTTTAATATAGATTTCCTTGGGGCAAATGGAGAATCCGATACTTTTGGATTTTTGCCATTCAAATCAATAAAAGAAGATGTCAGGGATTGAGTTTTGATGTATCTGAAGGAGGGAAAAGTAGGAAAGACTTAGGAACAATCTTAGACTTTATTACTGCCAAAAAAGGAATAATCAAATAACATCTATAAGTATTGACCACATTGTTCTTTTTAGTTTTCTTTATAGACCTCACAAACAGAAGTACTGACACAAGGAACTTAGTATATAATATAAAGTAAACATATATTAACAACCAAAGCTACTGCAGTTACATTTCATCATATCATATAAAATGTATGAGTTTCATCATAAGAAATTTATATTAGCTATGAGTAAATAGAGTTCAGGTGTGTTGGTGAGGTGCCAAATGGAGACTCTGGCTTCAATTCCAAAATATAATGTGAGTTATGGTAAGTTTACTGAGCTTATCTTTTTCTCTTGCTGAAAATCACAGGAAGATTATATATTTGGTCAAAAATGAGAGTCTTTGGCCAAAAAGACTTGGACAGTTCGATGGTTTAAAGCATAAAATTCTTTGTAATTATGTATAAACCTACTTTGTATTTTTCCCTTGTGTTATCTGTAGAGCATTAAGACTTATTAAAAAATCCTTTCATAGTCTTAGCAAATGAATACGCAAAATAAGAGAATAACCCACAGTGACATTATAATAGTCACTACAAACTAGAAAAATAAAACGTGTGTGTGTGCAATTTGAATATAATTGCTTCTTTGCAATTACAAATTCCCTTCCTTTCCTACAACCCCTTCACTGCCAAATATATCACAAATGGCTTCTTCCTTATACCCTCCTTAATTTGTCCTGAAGTTTTATCTCCTAGTGCAGGAGGTGAAAAGGAACTACTCTACCTGGAAGAGGGATTCTTTTTTTTTACATTATATTCTCTAAAAGATGTGTTTAATTTTTTTATTTACATTTATTTTTAGTTTACCACCCACGGTTCTACATAATTTTGAGTTCCAGATTTTCTCCCCTCCCTCTCCCCTCCCTCCCCAAGATGGCTTGGAATCACATATAACTACCATGTATAACTTCACATTGAATTAATTTATACACTAGTCAAGTTGTGGAGAAGAATTATGACCAATGGAATGAATCATGAGAAAGAAGAAACAGAACCAAAAAAAAAACAGACCCAAAAACAGAAACAAAAGAGAAGAAAAAAGGCGAGCATGTAGTGCGCTTCAATCTGTATTCAAATTTCGCAGTTCTTTCTCTGGATGAAGATAGCATTCTCCATCGTGAGTCCCCTGGAGTTGTCCTTGCACCTTTCGTTGCTGAGAAGAGTGAAGTATGTCAGGGTTGGTCCTCACAGAATCCATATATCTGTGGTTGTGTACAATGTTCTCCTGGCTCTGCTCCACTCACTCAGCATTTTGTCGTGTAGGTTTTTCCAGGTTGTTATGAAGTCCGTATCATCCCCATTTCTTATGGCACAATAGTATTCCATTACCTTCATATACCACAGCTTGTTCAGCCATTCCCCAATTGATGGGCACCCCTTTGATTTCCAATTCTTGGATACCACAAAAAGAGCCGCTATAAATATCCTTGTACATATGGGTCCTTTGGAAGAGGGATTCTTAATCTTCTTTATGTTATAATCTTCTTTGGCAACATGGTAAATCCTATGGTGGTTGTTGTTTGGTCATTTCTGACTCTCTGCGAGCCTATTCGTGGTTTTCTTGTCAAAGACACTCAAATGGTTTTCCATTTCCTTCTCCAGTTCATTTTACAGATGAGGAAACTGAGGCAAATAGGGTTAAGCAACTTGGTCAGAGTCACACAATTAGTCAGTGTCTGAGGCTGGATTTGAATTCATGTCTTCTTGACTCTAGGCCTGGCTCTCTATCCCCTGCACCACCTAGCTTCCCACTTCCTATGGACCTCTTCACAGAATAATACCTGTAAATGTATAAAAATAATGATAATAATAATAATAGCATTTGTATAGCACTTTAAGAGTTACAAATATTACAAATATTCTCATTTTATTCTCACAACAATCCTGGGAGGTAGGTGCTGTCTATCATTACCTCCATTTTACAAATGAGGAAACTGAGGCAGAGACAACAAAGAGAGCCAATATTATGTGAAAATACAGCTATCAAAATATTTATAAAAGTTCCTGGGGCCTAGGCTAAGTGCTCTCTCCAAAGTTACTAATGACCTCTTACTTGCCACATGTAAGGGCCTTTTCTTGGTTCTCACCCTTCTTGACCTCTCTGCGATCCATGACACTGCCAATAATCCTCTTCTTTTTGACACCTCCTTCCCTCTAGGTCTCCAGAACATTGCACTCTCCTGGTCCTTCTGCTCCCCAGTTGACCACAGATTTCAAGACCCCAAAGCATGGGTGTCCCACAGGTTCTGTCCTGGGTGCTTCCTCTCCTCCCTCTGCACTACTTCACTTGGGATCTTATCAGCTCCTATGGACTCAATTATTGTGTCTATGATGATGATAATCAAATCTACTTTTTCAGCACTAATCTCATTTACTGACCTCAAGTCTCTCATCTCCAGCTACCTAGTGGACATCCAGAACTGGATAAACTCAATATGTTTCCCCTCAAACCCTTTCCCTTCCACACTTTCCCATTATTGTCAATAGCGCAACTATCTTCCCAGCCCCATAGACTCTCTACTCAGGATGATCTTTGGCTCTGCATTATCTCTCAGTGTTCCTTCTTCTCTTGCAAGCCCCCTCCAATTTGCTGTTGAGACCTATCATTTTCACACTTGTAGCATCTCTTGGATGTGCCCTTTCTCTTCTCTGACACCACAGCTACCCTGATGGTTGGTCTCCTTACCACAAGTATCTTCCCACTCCAGTTCATCTTCACTAAGAGGCCAAAACGATTTTCCTGAACACCAGAAAACTAGTGCCATACTGCCTTCAGGAGATAATAAGATTCACCTGACTGGAGTGGAGGGTTTGTGTTAGGATAGTAAGAAATAAAATTGGATAATAATTTGAATTTAGCCTGTAGAATTTCAGGAGCCATTGAAGATTCTTGAGTAGGACAACAGTGAAATCAGTCTTAGGGAGATGGCAAAAATACAGAATCTCAGAGTTGCAAGGGAATACAGAGGCCATGTGATCCAAACTTCATCTGATTAATGCTACCTTCTATAACAGAAGTATCAAAACATGACTACATGCACCTGTGAAAGCAGATAAATGAATGATTGGGAAATAGTTAACCAAATAAATAATAATAAAACAGAACATAGATAATGTTAAATTGTGGTTTTCTAAATCAACATACTAACCATTGGGATTCTTATGTATAGTTTAGTGACCTCTTTATTTCTATTTGATTTGATCTACAATATATCCAGCAAGGGTTTGCTTGAAGATTTATAGTTTGGTGGCAGTGTATAGAATGACTTGGAGTGGGAAAATATTGGAAGATGGGCCACCATTTGACCCTCTCCATTGAATTAAGCATCAGAAAGAGATCTGTCATGTCTGAAGAGTTTCCCCGGCCACCTTCTTGCAAGGCAGCTAGATGGTACAGTGGATTGAGTGCTAGGCCTGCAATTAGGAAGATGTGAGGTTAAATCTGATCTCAGACTCTTACTAGTTGTGTGACCCTAGGAAAGTCACTTAACCTATGTCTGCCTCAGTTTCCCAAGTGTAAAATTGAGATAATAATAGCACCTATGTTATTGGGTTGTAAAGTGCTTAACACAATGTCTAGGTACATGATAGGTACTTAAAGATGCTTATTCCCTTTCCCCTTCTGTTCCAGAGAAGTGAAAATGCAGCCTGTCTTGTACCCACATGATGTTTTAGTAACTAGAAGTGACAGCTTATTGTAAAAAACAACAACAACAAAACCCCCCTCAGAAAAATTGTTTCCCCATGTTTGAAAGCCAAAGCATTGCTTTGTAGGCATTTGTTCTGAGTGTAGCAAAAATTAAGAGACATTCTTCACTTACTAAATGACCATCTGCTTGAAATGAATAAGAAAGTCTTTGAGATGATTGACTGGTATTGAGGATTTGACAAGCTACGAATTTGATCCCATATGCCTAGCCTTCTATTTCTGTTAGCACCTTGAATTATGCATCTTTAAGCACTTACCACATCACGAACATTAAGTATAAAGTGTTTTTCTGATGAGCGATTTTTTTTCTCCCCACCTGAGCACCCTCATTCAGTGGGCGTGCCTCTGCTAAAGAGCTCTCTGAGTAATTCCTCTTGACCCTTTGATTCAGGAGGAGTTTTAGAAGGCTAATGGAAATTTGATTTTTCTCTAATAGTCTTGTAGCTCTGAAGTCAGCCACAGACAATTTTGAAGCATTCATTAAGGTTTCTGTCATGACTAAGTACTTTCATTTGATTCCCCATTTAGAGCAATCCTCACAGTAGTACTTCTGAACTCTGTTTGGAAAGAGCAGTTCTGAAGAAATAATACTTTGCATTTAAATTGCAATCATTATAAAATGTTTTTGATGAAGTAATAACCGTAGTTTCTTATGAATAGAAATGACTACATTTATATTATTAGGATGTTGAAGTATTTTCATTGAAGTACAAATGCTATGGGTGTGTGTGTGTGTGTATATATATATATATATATATATATATATATATATACACATACATATACACCTGATAGCTTTCAGGATATTTGAAGTTACTATGATTACTATGATGCAGAATCATGGAAAATTCTTTAAGAGCTGGTAGAGACTATTAGAAATTATTGTATCCAATGCCCTCATTTTATAGTTGGTGCAGTGGATAAAATACATGGCCTGGAGTTAGAAAGACCTGAGTTCAAATGTGACCTCAGATACTAGCTATATGACCCTGGTCAAGTCGTTTAATCTCTGATTGCCTCAGTTTCCTTATCTACCTCCCAGGGTTGTTGTGAGGATGCAATAAGCCATTGTTTGCAAAGTGCTTAGCACACTGTCTGGCGCATAGTAGGTGCTATATAAATGTTAGCTATTATTATTAGAATATCTTTCCCTCTTACTCTTTGCTATCTCTCAGGTATAATGTTAAACCCTATGCTCTATGCCTCTATCTGTTTAATAACCCGAAAGTCTCAAGTCTCATTGGTTAGCCCTCTGAAATAGCAGTTATATCAGACTCTCAACTATTGGATAGCCTTCTACTTTTTTCATGTTGTTGATTATATTTGCAGCCTTTATATGGAGATATCTTTTTTATATTTTGGCTTGAGTTTTCAGCCACATTCCAGAGTTGCCAGTTGTCTGATTTTCTGGGTAAGTTATTTAGCTATCCCTAATTCCTTCACACTCCTTTATGGCCTGCCTAATAGCATCTTTGGCAGCCTCATGCTCTTCTGCAATCATTGGCTTCACCCCAATTTTTAGTATAAATATTGCTTTTCTACTTCATGAATGATTTCTACTAGTAAGCTAATAATAGTCCCAATTAGTGAAAATAATGAACCCCCTGAAGTAGGCACATGTATTCAGATTTGAACTATTTGAAGTTACAATCATGTGAAATATGGTAATTGGTTCCAGCCCGATAGAAATAAACAACATAAACACAAAGAATGTGGCCACTTTAGGAGAATCCGTTATTTGTAGTAATTGGGACCCAGTTAGTTCAAATAGAGTTGAACTCTCTATTTGGAAGGTAATCTTCTCTGCAGAGGTCTCAGCAGGTCTCTTGGTGCTCAACAAATGTAATCTTATCTACAGTTTAAAATACAGGGATTCTGCCTTTCTCCATTCTTTCACTGTTTCATTTCATCAATTCATGATAAAAGCTAGCATTGACTTGAGATCATCTAAACCCTAGATAGGTGTCAGGTAGGTTGGTGTAGTGGACAGTGCACCAGGCATGGAGTTGGGAAGATTCATCTTCCTGAGTTTGAATCCAGACTCAGACACTAGCTGTGTGACCTTGGGCAAGTCACTTAATCTTGTTGGCCTCAATTTCCTCATCTGCAAAATGAGCCGGAGAAGGAAATAGCAAAACCACTCCAGTTAATAGTTAAACAATTCTGATATATAGGGTAGTAATAAAGAGAGGAATATAGAGACTGAAGAAATTTTTCAGGTCTTTGAAGCAACTTTGGTCAGGATGTTTCCCCCACAAGCAAGTTCTTTTATAATTGTATCAACAAGCAAAGAAAGGAAACAGGTGTTCACCCTATAGTCAGTCCATAAGTATCCCATTCTCCATTTGGCTGTTCAAGTTCCCCCATGGCCTATGTGGATTCTATTAACTAGGTATTTACTCCTGTCCAGTCTCAATCTCCCTCTATCCAGGCTCTCTTTGGCTGGGAAAATTAGTCTTTAAGCACTGAACTACAAATCCCAGGGCCCTCTAAATGGCCTTTTACAATTTGTTGAAAACAGCAGTTAACAACTCTGTTTTCAGTTTTAAACTACTGTCCTTAAAACTAGGAAGCATTAGGGATTCTAGTTTTTCCTGTATTTTTAGAGGATGGAAGAAGGGGTGTGGATTGTCTATGTCTCAACAGCTTATAACGGCCAAGTGTTCTTTTGTATAGCTAGTTTCTCAGTGAAAACAAGGGTACCATTTATAAGAATTTCTGGGCTTTTTTTGAGGCTTGGGCCATTAACCTGGCCCAACTGTAAGGAATCCCCCTTTTTATGATTAGTTATGTATTACTGGATATTGGAAACTCTTAATTCATATAGAGCCTTTGAAGCTATATAGAGTATCTATCTATCTATCTATCTATCTATCTATCCATCTGTCTGTGAGTGTGTGTATAAATTTGGAGTGGTAGGAAGCTTAGGAGCATATAGCCCAATGACCCTATCAAATTATACATTTAAGTTTGTATAATTCATTTGCATTACTATAGTCTAAATCTTTGTTCTTCTTCATAAAGACTTGTTAGTCCTATTACGTATTATTGTAAGGAAAGAAATAAAAGCCTTCTCTCCATCTTACTCCCCTTTCTTCCATCCATTTCCTTCAATATCACTTGCAGTATTATAAGCAGCCAAAATCTTCCAGGCTGATTTAAGATGCCTGGCCTGATCCAAGAGTCTGCTATCTTTTTATTTTCTTTGGGAAGGGTGTTGGTGACAGGATGGTTTAACCTATCTCCCCAAAGACAACTTTGACTCTGTCTGTCTTTCACATAGACTAGATTTATTTTAACTCTCAAACAATTTTTGCATAGAATCCTTGTGATATAAACATTCTAAATTGGTATGGTAGACTTGATCCGACATTTACTCAGAATGCCAGCAATCATCCTCGTGTTAGTTTTTGTTGTTGTTTCAGTCATGTCGAACTCTTTGTGACCCTCTTTGGGTTTTTCTTGCAAAGATATTAGAGTGATTTAACCTTTCCTTTTCCAGATCATTTTACAGATGAGGACCTGAAGCAAACAGAGTTAACTTGTGACCGGGGTCACACAGCTAGTAAGTGCCCGAGGCTAGATTTGAACTCATGAAAATGAGTCTTCCTGACTCAAGGCACTCTATCCACTGAGCCACCTACTTGCCACCAATTATACTGTTCTCTACACAGAGTCCCTCTAACATCATATCTATTTGCCTAGTTACATTCAGGAGTATTATTTTCACCTCATATTCTCTTTATGTAGATATACAATTGAATTTGGTACATTTACTATATCAAATCAGCCTTCAATAAATGAAGACTTTAAAAATCTTGCTGTTCACCTATGTCAAACATAGCTAGCTGCCTTTGGCATCATTTGGGTCATTAGATTAAGCATTATATTAGATTAAACTTCTGTGTCACAGGCCCTGCAATAATTTTTAACACCTCCAATGTCCTAGTGATCTCTGTAATGCCAATTCTCCAAGTATCCTTTTAATTAGGTGGAACAGAAAGGAGGACAAAATGAAAGTTGTAGTTATGTGTTAAATTCAACCTTTATTAAGTACTTACTTTATGATGGGGGCAGCTATGTGGCTCCATAGTGCATAGGGTGCTGGCCCTGGAGTAATCTTCCTGAGTTCAAATCTAGCCTCAGACATTTAAGAACTGTATGACTTTGGACAAGTCACTTAACCCTTTTTTTCCTCAGTTTTCTGTTCTGTCAAATGAGCTGGAGAAGGAAATGGTAAACCATTCCAGTATTTTTGCCAAGAAAACCCAAAGTGGGGTGTATCAGTAATTAAGGTGGGACTTTCTTTTACTGTTTTCTCTTTTAGCACTTATTTAAGTGCCCTTGAAGAGTCTGGCCTTTGTTTCCTTGATTAGATCAGAAGTCTTTGATGACCTCCTGGCCTCAAGGAAAAGCCAGGTTTACATAGGTTTGAGTTGCACATTATGATTCCCTTTGACCATGAACAAGATATATAAACCCGGAGGTTGGCATCTTTGGTTTGGGGCTCTCAGTCACTGGAAGAGTGGTGTGGGACTCTAGGCAGCCATTTTAAGAGCACCCCCGGCTTCTAACCCAGATGTTGATGCTTTCCTGGTAACTATGAATTGTGATTTGGTCTGTTTATATTGTGTATATGTGTAATTTGTTTATATTTGCTCTGAAGTTCAGGTTGCTGGCTTTTCCTCCTGAACTAAGTGAATGATATTCATATGTTGGATTAAAGTGGGATCGTTAACCACTTGAAGTTACTTTCCTTAGGAAAGCAGATCAAAGAACCTGTGTTGGCAGCTTTCTGTGTGCTGGAAGTTGGTGGGTCTTACACCCCTACAGCAGCTGCTAGCAGATTGTTGCTACAAGGGGTCACAAAGAGTCAGACAATCTGAAAAATGGCTTAATAACAATACTATTCCACTTACTGAGAATTAAAAAGATGATTGATACCATTTCTACCAGTTTTGTATTCTAATAGGGGTTACAACACATGCACAGATAACTATAGTATAAAACAGGCAGTAACAGGTGTATAATCAAAGGAGAAACAACAAGATTTAAGGAAGAAAAGGATCCATAGAGAATGTCACATTTGATCCGAGCTATGAAGGGTGGGTAGAAAGAATTTAAGCAGGCAAAGAGGACAGCGCAAGTATAAATATGAGTAGAAACAAAGAAGAAGTAGAGTATCGGGGATGGGCAAGTCAAGTAGCTTATCTAGAACAAAAAATATAATGTCATATAAGGCTTGTGACAGGTTGTGGAAGACCTCGAATGGAAGGTTAAGAAGTTTGGATTTTATTCAGTGGATAATGCCATGGGAATGGGAGGGGGGAATATATAAACTGTATATAGTATTAATTAGTGGGTGATTAAAATGAAAGGAGGGAGTAAACAAATCCAAACAGAGATTCAAGACATTCAGAGGTCATGTCCAGAAATTCGCAGAAACAACTGATGCGGGTTTCTAGGGAGAGAACATGATTAGAGGAGAAAATAGTTCAAAGTGAGGCAAGGAGAAAGGGGGAATTTTGAATAGAAAAAAAGTCAAGAAAACACCATGGCAGGAGGAAACATGAGACAGCAGCAACTTACAGTTTGTCTTATGTAAAAAAAATCAGCCATATATGGCACCTTTGTGGTGGTATGTTAACCATGGTCCCTTCCCCATCTGAAAGCCAAGCAGCAATTGGCTCAGACAATAGGGCACAAGAGAAAGGCTTGGCAAAATCTAACCTGTGCATGCCAAAAATTAATCAAGCAGCAAGGTGAAGTATGGACTAGAGGAAGGAGAGAGACTAGAAGCAAGGAAATAGAGTAAGGGGCTACTTATGATTTGAGTGACACCAGGTAAATCTCTAGCAAAACCAAAACCAAGTCAACAGCTTTGGAAAGCAAAACAAAAACACACAAATGACCAAATTGCAGTGGTTAGGAATGGTTTCTATAATTCTACCCTTAGAGAAGGAGAAGGGAAGGGGACACTTATTTATATACCACCTAGTCTGTGCCAGTCACTGTGCCAAGTAAGCACTTTTGTAAATATGATCTCATTTAATCCTCAAAACAACCTTGTGTGATGTTTAAAAAGTTTGAGGCATAATTTCTGGATAATTAATCATTTTATTAATAAGGCTAGCATGTTATTAATAAAAGAGGTCAGTGGCACTGTTGAACGCCAAGACAATTCTGGTGGAGGGCTCACAGTTTATATGCCCTTGGAAAAGTAGGTGTTCCAGAGGGTGGCAATCAATTCTGATTGGTTCACAAGTGATGAAAGAAAATAAATATTACAATGGTGGGGCTGGATCTATTCTATTGACTTTGACTTTGCCATTCACTTCTAAAGTGTCCAGCCTTGGGCAATCTACTAAAAGAATTTAATCTCACCCAAACCTGTGTAGAGAAGGTTGGGTGGGGTCTGACCACTCTAGAGGAGAAAGTTAATTCAAACTTCAGAGAATGAGTTTTTGAAATGAGGAAGGACTTTACAAAAAGGAAGGGACTCTGGATCGCCCCAAGTCATGAATTATTAATAATTATTTCTCTCACTTGCCAGGTTGGTATCATTATTATCCCTGTTTTACAGTTGAATTTCATTCCTTTGAGTTTAGCTGTTATCAACTAGTGCTCAATGGAGATAATCAGATTGTATTTTTGCCTCCCAGTTGGAAATGGAACACGGGGTAAATTAACTAGAGAAGGAAAAGAATGGCAAGTAGTTGTACAAGAAAGAGAAAATTAACTTTGGAAAGGAAAGTGGTAGAAGAAGAGGAAAAAGCCTTGGCTGACTCCATAGTTTTGTGTAAGGCTGGAGCTGAACTGCTCCATCTCTGTTATTTCTTTTGAAAGCCAGAAGCCAAAATAGTAGAAGATGAATCATCCCACTGGTAATAACAGATGATGGGGAGGAAAGCAGATTGATTCAGAACTCATGCCACAATTTTGTTCTTATAGAAATGGGAATGAGGAGGAGAAAAATGTGGCAAAGTAATATGAGATAAGGTTGGAAAAAAAGGCTGATGCCAGATGAACTTTGTAGACAATTGTGAACACTAAGGTTTTAAAGCAGAGGACATTCCTGGATCTATGCATAATGGAGATGTTTGGCAGTGGTATGTCCAAAGCTGACATTATTATCTTCCCCCCAACCCTCTCTGCCTCCTACCTTTCCTATTACTGTACAGGGTAACACCAGCCTCCCAGTGCTGCAGGCTCCCCACTTAGGAGTCATCCTGGGTTTCTTTCTCTCTTCCCCAACCTCTCTCCTCACGTAATCTGTTGCCAAGACATGTCTATTTCACCTTTGTACCTTCTCTCACATAGCCCCTTTTTTTCTCTGACACTGTCACCACTCTAGTAGTGCAGGCCCTCACATCCCCTCACGCCTGCTGGTGGGCCTGCCTATCTCAAATCTCTCCCCACTCCATTATATCGTCCATCCAGCCGGTGAAGTGATTTTCCTAAAATGCACTTCCAATTATATCACAATACCTCCTTACCCCCAACCTCCCACTCAAAAAGCTCTGATGGCTTCCCATTGCCTCCAGGAACAAATACAAAATGCTCTGTTTGGCATTCATACCCCCTTTAAAACCTAACCACCCTCCTACCTTTCCAGTCTTTTTATACCTTGCTCCCCCAGCACGTGCTCTTTGATCCAGTGACACTGGCCTCCTGGCTGTTCTACAAACAAGACACTCTGTCTCTCAGCCACAGACGTCCTCTCTGGCTGTCCCCATGTTTGGGACACTCTCCCTTCTCCACTCTGAATACTGACTTCCCTGGCTTTCTTTAAGTCCCAACTAAAATTCTACCTCTTTTTTAATTTTAAATTCATTTGTTTTCAGTTTTCAACATTCATTTCCACAAGTTTTAAATTTTCTCCACCTCCCTCATCCCTTCCCAAGATGGCATGCAATCTGATACGTTCTCTACACATACATTCATATTCAACACATTTTCTCATTAGTCACGTGCCATAAAAGAATTATAATGAATGGGAGAAACTATGAGAAATAAAATTCTACCTCTTATGGGAAGCCCTCCCCAAACCCTAGTCCTGCAGAGTTTGCAGGGGCACAGAAAGATAATTTAAAGAACAAATATGAAATAAAAGATGTTTCATCACTCAAAGAATTAATTCATATCTCAGATTTATTCTTGAGAGAGACTGATATTATGGACCATTCACCAGGTTGTTCAGGAGAAAGGGGTTCTGGAGAAAGCTGGGAATTTGTCTTTGTTAGATTTAGCTTTAATAATTAATGAATACCCACATCAAAATGGTTATATATAGTAGATTTTGTAGAAGATACATAGTAAAACTCTCGGGTGTCTAAGAAGATTGTCATCCCCATCCAGAAAAACTGCTAAAGGCAGAAGAGATTTTCATGAAGCATGATAGTTATTTAAAAAAAAAAAGACATTTAACAGATTACCTGAAATCAGAAAGACTTTCTTAGATGATGAACATAAAGATGAGAGAGAAAGGATGGCAAGTGCCCTTTGGTTTTGGGCATGAGCATTACCTTGGTAAATTTAACAAAAAGTGATACATATTTTGAGATCTGAAATTGGCAGATGTGTTCATAATTCCTGTCCTGCTCAGAGACTTGTTTGCAGTAAAATTTATGATGTGTTTGTAAGGGAACTAGTAAATTTCTGCAAAGTGGAGACCTTTCTCATTCTTATTGTCACTGTCTTTATTATTATCCACAAAGATACTTGTTATAAAACTTAATTCTATTTTGTACTGCACTGGAAAACTACATTGTTAATTCATTCTCTAATCATTTTCAAAGAAAATTAAAGAAAAGTGAGCAAGATTCTTTAGAATCTAGGATGATACAAGATGAAAAATGCAAACATAAAAAAACCTAGCTGTTATACATCTCAACCTGCTCTAGTAACATATTAAAATGTTATAATACTTTCCATTGACTTTCATGCATTTAAAAGCTTGCATGATTGGTGAAGAGAATAGAATTTGATTAGCTATAGCTAGCACATTATAATAGTAATTGGATTTATCTTGTATGGAATGTTGAATGATGATATACCTTATTAAAAATCAAAAACATTTTAAAATATTCTGAGTGAATGAAATTGTTATAAATTCATATAAATTGATAATGATATACTCCACATCTAAGAATATGCATATATTAAATCTAAGATCTAAGGAGCATACTTTAAAATATTTTACATTGTCAATTTTCAACATGGAACTATATTTCCATCTGTAAAATGTTTAAGTGGTTGTTGGTTATTTCAGCTAATTTGTATGTTCATGTTTGGAAGACACAAAAGGATAAAGGTTCTTCTTTTTAATCTATATATGCTTTTCAAACCAATTTAGCATTGGTTTAGTTCGAAAGTAAAAGTTGCCATAAACTCAAGACCTTATCACAGTTTTAATGAAGACATTTCTTTTTATCCTTTAAAATTTCTTTTATTCATTTTGAACTTAAATACAAAAGACAAAAAAAGAACATTTCCATGTACACAACACAACAGAGAGGATTCAATACAAAACAATGGATTTCCACTTCATACTGTTTACTTTTTTTGAAAAACTAAGTAATAAATCCTACACATTGTTTTCAAAGCTATCCTGCTTTTCCGTGCCTCCTTCTAAGTTTTCTTTTGTTCTTTGCTGTATAATTTTTATTTTTTTCTCTGCCTTTCCTCACCCTTTCCTAGAGAAGCCTATAATTATACACATATATATATGTGAATTCATGTGTACATATGTATGTATGTAAAACCATACTATATATACTTCTATTTATCAGTTCTTTCTCTGGAGGTGGATAACATCTTCCTTCATAGGCCCTTTGTACCTAAGATACCTCTTAATATGAAAGTTTGAACTCCCTACCCCTACCCCACCAAGCCTTGGCCTTTTCTGATTATATCTGATTGTATGTGTTGGAGGCCTTTCTTGATTCTCTTAATTTCTTTGGAGCCATTTGAGATATTACTTGCTATTTATTGCAGTGTGACTAACCCCATTTTAAAAAGTAACTCATTTCTTCAAAAATCTTTTTCCCTTCCTTCTCACATTAAAAGAACAATTAGAATATACCTAATCTTCTTACTTACCTTGTGCTTAATTTTAATTCTCCTGAGATTGTTGTGCAACATATAGCATCATTGGGTGAATATTGGTACTAAAGAGATAGGTTACATAGCATTTATCAGTTTGGAATCATTTTACCATTTTCCTAAGTGTGATCTAGCCCCATGTCTTCTTCTTCAGTTCTTTATTTAGCTCATTGTTTATCTATAGCACTTGTCTGAGATACAAGAGGGACAATGTGATGGGCTACGAATTCAGCGACATATCATATGGTCTGGGAAGTATATAGTTTTCATCAACTTTGTCTTTTAGTATGGATAATTATGCAATCTCCTTTTTCATTGCTGAAGATTTCACTAAATTTTGCATAAAACTAATTTTTTTTTTCTATAACCAACTTTTTGGGGCAGATTATGAGTTTAGTTGGGGGCATTTTGGGAGAATGACACAGGAATGAGTAGGGAACTATATCAGTGAGGAAGTATATAATCAGCCTTCAATGGATGAGCTCCAGAAACTCTAGAAGGGAAGACAAGATCTAAAATAGGAAATTTCTATCTATCAACTTGTTAGGAAAAAAGACATTTAGGATGGGGTTGGATGAATAAATTTCTGGGGTAGAGATTAGGTTGACTAACTTACATGGGAAAATTGGAGTGTTGTGGGTTATTGAAATACTCTTAGCTTTTCTTTATGGAGATAAAAGAAGAATATCCCCACCAAAGATCATAAAGGAAATGTAATGGAAAGCTTTGGGTAGACATAACAGTCAGAGGTTTACTGGGGTGTACAAGTGCTATTGTTAATTTTGTTTTGCTATTTAAGCTTACATATCTTCATAGTGTTTATGGTTTATGATAATCTTTGGATTTCAAGGATTGAATTAAATTGTATTTGTAGTTTACTTCTATTTTTGCTGGGATATTAATGAGTGAAAGAGTATTAAGTGTATGGTTGCCTATTTCTTGTGTACCTCAATTGACCCTTGTGCCACAACAAATGATATCAGCTATTTGGGTGAAAAGATGGATCAATAATAAACACCAATTTATTTCTTATCTCTCAGAGCCAGGTAAAGTTTTTCTCTCTGTTGTAGGTGCAATGTTTCTATGACCACCCACTCTGGAGTGAATTCGCTCTAGTGAATGAATCTCCTGGAAAATTCTTTGAGTGAGAGATAATTCCTAAGAATTCATTTGCAAAAAAAATTACTCTGTCATTTGAGGGAACAATATATTTTTGAAAATTTATTTGTTCATTTTTCTTTCTCTTCTCTTTTTTATCATTTCTTTTTTAAAATATACATTACTTTAACATTTGTTTTTAAAATTTTTGAGTTTTAAATTCTTTCCCTACATCTAGCCTCTCCCCAACCCATTGAGAAGAGAAGCAATATGATATCAATTATATAAGTAAAGTTATATAAAACATATTGCCATAGTAACTGTTACAAAAAAGCAAGAAGAATAAACTAAGTGGAAAAAGTATGCTTCAGTCTGCCCTTAGACTCCATCAGTTCTCTCTTTGGAATTATGTTGGATCATTGTATTGATTAGAGTAGCTCAGTCTTTCACAGCTGATCATTGTTAAGAATATTGCTGTTATGAAGTGCACACAATGATCTCCTGGTTCTGCTCACTTTAGTCTGCATCAGGTCATATAAGTCTTCCAAGGTTTTTCTCAAACCATTTCACTCATCATTACTTATAGCACAATAATATCCCATCACAATCATATGCTACAACTTCTTGAACCATACCCTAATTGATGAGCATCTTCTTAATTTCTAGTTCTTCATCCACACAAAAGAATTGAATATATACATACACACAGACATATATATATATATATATATATATATATATATATGTACACATCCACACACACATATATACCTAGAAATGGTATTGCTTGGGTGAAGGGTATCCACAGTTTTATAGCTCTTTGGGCATAGAAACCATATACCTTTTAATGGTACAGAGTATCATGGTGAATTTTTATCCCAAAATGGGGAATAAGTATTGCCATTATAACTATTGTCACACCCATATCGTAACTTACTAAAATATCTTGCCTAAGGAAATCAATGTCTCTAGTAGTAGGTAAGATGTATGTTCCATAGCAATGTGACCCTTGAACTTTGCTATGGAAATGTGAAGGGGCTGTTATTAACTATATGACTTAGTTCCCTGAATAAAACAATTAATTATGGACATTGTTTTATAAGAATTGAGGGAGAGTTCTGCGAGGATGAGTGAGAAACTGGATATAAGCAAGCCCTTCCATATTGCCTTAAATAGATACAGTCAGTTTGGTGCAGTAGAACTAGGGCTGGATTTAGAAGCCAAAGACTCAAGACCCAGTCTCCATTTTGCCACTTATTACTTGTGTGATTACAGGTAAATTATCGCATCTATATCAGTCTTGTTTCCTTTATCTGTAAAATGAGTTGGTTGGATTGATGATTTTAAAGATCTTTTTCAGGTCTACACTTCTCATCTTATGAAATGTTTCAAATAATCTTAAAACAAACATGACATCCCCAATACCAATAATAAAGAAAAGAAAAGACAAGGCAGTCCCACTGGAAAAATCAGTAGAGAATTGAGGAAATGAGTAAGCAAAAAAGTACTTCATACAGTGGAAAATTAAAATTGTTGTTGTTTGCCCTTTGTTTTTGAAGAGGACCAATGAAGTCATTGACTTGCACATGAATTGAAGTAAGGTAGAGTTGCATGAAGTTCTCAGCTTCACTCCCTCTTCCAGAGTCAATGAAGTCTAGTGGCAAGGCAAAAGACAGAACAATTTGCACTGGCTTGGGATCCAGTGGATGACCTTTGATGTCTAAGCATGCCACAGAGCCTGCTTTAGCTACCTTCAAGGCTGTTGGAACAAATTGTTCTCATCTGCCCATTCCCCTGGAGGAAGTCTTCACATCCTTGGGATAGACTAACTCACCAATAGGTTTCAGACAGTTACCCTCAACATGATTTAGCCCATCTGCCAAGAGAGTTTACTGAGGTGTGGCTGCTGTACATACTATAACTTCTTGGAGTCACAGGTGAGGGTTCAATGAATCAAGTGGAAACTGAAGGTGAATGAACAGCCCTGAAAAGGGCTTAACAAGCCCTTCCTCACACCAGAAGAAATCAAGTAAAGGAATATCAGAAGAAAACTCCAGAAGTGAAGAATAATTCTGCAGTGACAAGTAGGACATCAGAAAAGAGACTAGAATGTTTATAAGAATAATGAGAATGGTTGAGAAAAATGATAAAAGAATTGATAGAAAAAATAAAGAAATTAGAGCTCTTAAAAAATTGAGACTATACAGCTTAGAATAGAAACTTGAATACTTTAGGGATACAATGGATGTCCTGAAAAAAAATGGAGGAGACAAAACTTAAAATTTCAATGATGAATGAGAAATATTATAATCAAAAGATATAAAAATTTGGAAAAAAATGTATGTAAAAAAGAACTGACCTAAAAATAAGGTTTCTACTTCCAGAAAAACATGATGGGCCCCAAACTGAAATATCATACCACATTTCAGGAAATAATAAAATAAAATTGCCCTTAAGTATTGAAACCAAAGGGTGTATATAAATCACAGATTAGAATTCACAGTGTATCACATGAAAGGAATTCTAGGTTTATTTCACTCAGAAATGTCATTGTTAAGTTCTGGAACATAAAGAAAATATTGCAAATGGCTAGAAAGAGAAAGATTACATATCAACTAACTCATGCTAACATTGTACTCAAAATCATTGAGAAAGGAATAGGAAGTGTGTGTAATTTATACTGAATATGACTAGAAACCAAAAATAACAATCTTCAAAGTTGTTCATAATCTTTCAGGACAAAAATTGAAGTTTTAATAGAATTTCATTTGAGAAAATCAGAATTTGGTATGATGTCTGAAAGGTAAACAGTATAGACAAAATGAATCTGAGAAAGCTAAAGAATTTTGTCTAGTTCAAAAGGGTTAGGTTAGGTAATGATTCTATACTTTCATTCTGAAAGGAGGAGAAAAGATTACTGTATTTTCAGAGTCCCACCTTGTCTCAGGTCATTGGGAGAATAAGGAAAGTTAAGCAAGGTCTTGGACGTTCAAAAGAGAAATACTCAAAAAAATTAGGAGAGGAAAGAACTTTAAAATGTGTTGATATAAGTAAAGATCATTCAAATGGAGTGCAGAAGAAATGGAAGGAAGGGGGCATCGCATGAACTTCATTTTAACTGTATAGAAGTACAAAAAATAAGCAAGAGAATATGGAGGAGCAGTGTCTCTAACTGGGGAGGAGATTGTTACAAGTAAAATAAGTTATGAACACAGGAGTGATTATTAAAAAAAAATAGAGAGCTAAAATCCAGTGATTTGTGTCTGAACTGGAGTAAGCAGTTGAAAATAGCCTGGTCTTGAGTCATGTGACATTAGCTGCAGACGGGATCATGTATCTACTGCTGAAAGGGCCTCAGAAGCCATCTAGTTTGTTCTAGTTTACAGTGGAAATTTAGGGGAGGGAGGTTAAATGATTTACTCGACATCACATTGATACCTACTGATGATTTTTTTAAAGAAAAATAATATAACAAGATAGCATTGAGAAGAAAACAAAATGATAGCTGTGAATGATGAATAGAATTAATTCCATAAAATAAAAAAAATGTAGCTAAGCAGATCATCTCTCAATTTTTCTGCATACAAAAACATATTTAAAAGATGAAGATTCATACATTTTTCCAATGAGGCATTAGACTAAAATTTATCATGTTGCTGATAAATCCAAAAAGCAATAGCAAACATGATATAAAACAAGGCATCAGTAAAAATCTGTTGTTCAGAAAAATAAATAAGAAAACTACATTGTGTACAAGAGCTAAAAATAATCGGACAACATTAATATTAAGTATATTTACATTGAATAGCATGGAGTCCAAGTATATATATACATACGTACATACATACGTACATATATATATATATATATATATATATATATACATAAAACTTAATGCATTACAAGGAGAACTAAATAGCAAGCAAATAATTATTATTCAAAATGCTTAATTTAGACATAGATAAATCTAATAGAAACACAAGAGTGAAAGTAATGAACAGAATGTTAGAAAAGCTAGGTGTGATACACTTTGCAAGTTATTAAATGAGAATCTTAATGACTATACTTATTTTTATTATTGTTCAACATCTTTATAACAACCTAAATGTGGGCTAAGAACTCATAGATAAATGGATAAAAATCGCAGGAGTAGATGCATCCTTACACAGCATAACACAATAAGGAAAGCATGAAGAAAGAACATATGCTTAAAAACAGAATTAGTAATATTATCCTAAGTAATAAATAGGTCAAAAGATACATAAGTGACTAAATAAAAATTATATTTGGGAAAATAGGTAATTCAGTGATAAATTTGAGAACTATATGAATTGATCTAATGAAGTGATCACACAACTAAAAAACCCCTGGAAAATTAGTAAAGTAAAGAGATAAAACAGAAAACAAAAGACTATTGATCTGTTAAATAAAACTGCAAAGTTCATATTATAAACACACATATCTAGAGTTAGTATTACATTCATCAGATTGAAGCTAGGTTTCCAAATATGATTAGAATTAATTCAAGAATGCCATTTTCTCTACTTTAATTTGATATAAAGTTAGAAAAGCAAGTATTAAGGCAAAGTAAATAAATTGAAGGAGTAAGAATTGGTAAAGATGAAGCAAATATATCTCAATTTGAAGATAAACTTATATTTAGATAATGCTGAAGAGTCAACAAAGAACAAACAAGAGAACTACAGTAAAGCAGCAATATATATATATATATATGTATATGTATGTATATATATACACACACACACACACACACAATAAATCCACAAAAATCATCAGACTTTTTGTATACTATTAACAAAATCTAAGAGAAAAATATAGGAAGGGAAAACATTTTCTTTAAACAGAAATGAAAGAGGACCTAAATAATTGGAGACAGATCCAATATTCTTAGCTGGCCAAGTACTTTGAATATGCGTTGCATATTTCCATTGGGATATAGCCAATTACTATATTTTGCAGAATTCGAAGTTCAAATAGAATGAATTTGGATACATATGTGATCACTTCAGTGGTTTTATTATTCTCATTACTTATTACATATCTAGGAAAATTATCATAATACTCAAATTGCTCCAAATTTTAATAATACAAAAATGTGTAGACCTATACAAAATTACAATGAAATTCATTTGGATGATCAAAATGTGAAGAACATCATGTAATATAATGAAAAGTAGGCAGGAAATAGACTTGGCTCTACCAGTTCTCATATTATAAGTAGCTAATGCATCTATCTGGTACTAGCAAAAAGAAAAAAAAATTAGAAACATGTATGACTGACCTAGACCAAATAAGGAACACTGAGAAATAAATGCGTATAGCAATCTAGGGTTAAATAAATTTAAGCACACAAAATCCTGGGAAATGGACTCCTTACTTATAAGATTTGCTGCACAAACTGAGAAGACTGACTGAAAAAAATAGGCCCAAAAGCTCTCCTCTTGTTTCAGTATCCGCTATACTCTTTTATCTCTATTGTTATTGCTGATACATTACATGAAGGTGTTGAATCACTGTAGTATTAGAGATGTATCACAGAAATGATATTCACAATGGAAAAAAGGATTTAGTGTTAGAAAAGACCATATTTGCTACAGTAGAGTGAATAATTGAATGATAATCCTGTTTATTTATGTTAAAAATTGTTCATTTGTGGTTTGTCCTTTGTTCTCCAAAAGGACCATGAAATTAGGAAGGTGATGTCATAACATGCAAAGGGATTGGATTTAAGTGAGGGAGGGCTGTGCAGCCTCACTTTCTCCTCCAGAGCCATCTGGGAAGACCCTCAGGGTTTCTGGCCAAAACAGAACAATTGCATTTACACTCACTCTGAGCCATCAGAACCCAAACAATGACCAAGTGAGACTTGGGCTGAAACCTAGTGTTGGCCAATCAATGAGAGTCAGAATGATTTGGGTTTAAAGCACGGCCCTTTAGAAAAGAAATCTAGCCCACAAACCCCAAGATAGCTTGCAAGGTTTCAGTGATCAAAATTTATATTCCTTTGGGCAGAGAGCCTTCAGGTAACACTATGACTCCCTATGTGGACGGAGGAAAAGGAGGGAGAGGGGAAGGAGGGAAGGAAGGAAGGAAAGAAGAAAGGAGCTGTATTGCCCAAATGGAACTGGCCAGTTAGGTCCCTAGAAGGGCAGCTATTTCTACTCAGAGATCATTGTTTGTCCTTCGTTCTTGGTGAGGACCATGACATCAGAAAGGGATGTCATGACTTGCAAGGGAATTGGATTTAAGTGAGGGATGGCTGTGCAAAAGCTCCAGCCTTACTCTTTCCTCCAGAACTCTCTGGGCCCAGTGGCAAGATATAGATCAGGATGACTGGAGATTGCAGTGGAATACCTCAGCCTTTTTAAACTAAGTTTTTTCCCAGGTCTCAATTTGAGGCAACTGAAGTAACACCCATTCAGTGATTAAGGCTAGGTAAGAAATGAGGCAAAGAATGGCCTCTTTCACCTAGTCAAAAAACAAAACAAAACAACCCAATCAAGTCTACTTTAAGAGCTGCCTAACTTATGAAATCATAGGTCCAGGTGCATATATACACATTAATATATCTAGGGGAAGTCCTGAGTCTTCTATTAACTTCATAATTTTGTTATGCTTTACATAGCACTCAACATATAAGGTTGTTATACATTTCCAATAGATGTTATGTTCTTATGCAGAAAATAAAAAGTGATATAGATGGTGTAACTGGGAAGGTTACTTACAAGAATGTTTTAGATAAGAAAGTCACTATGGCTTTTGTTCATTTTGTTATTTATATCAATGTTGTGTTTGTTCTTCGATTTCAAAGAGGACCATGACATCAGGGAAATGAGGACATGACTTGCAGTTGACTTTGACTTGAGTAAGGAGGGCTGTGCTCCTCCAGAGCCATTTGGGTCCAGTGACCTGATACTCATCAGGATGACTGGAGATGACCCAGGATGCAATAGTAGACCCTGGCCCCTGTAGTCTCAGGCCTTTTCATGTACTCACTTAGGTGAGGTAATGCCCATCGAAGTGAACTCCAAGTCATGTCATCGTTTCCCTAATGTTATGGTCCTCTTTGAAAGCGGAGGAAGAACGCAATCTATGAATAGACTGAGCTGCCTGAAAGGGTACCCAGATAGTTGGGTAACTCAGCTCATCCTCTCCCTCTCCTTCTCCCTCTCCTTTTCCTCTCCAAAGGAAGGTAAATTTTGATGGCCAGAAGCTGCCCACTTAACTTGGGGTTTACTGGCTAGATTCCTTCCTTCCTTCCTGCTTGCCTGCCTGCCTGCCTGCCTTCCTTCATCAAAACCTTAAACCCCATTCACTCTGAAACTCATAACTCAGATCACTATAGGTTCCTTCCCAAACTCCACTTAATGGCTTGTATTTTGGGCCCTCCTGGCTTAGAGTAAATGCCAGTGGTAACTGTTTCTCATTGGAACAGAACCCTGAGGGTCTTCCCCTCCCAGCTTGATTATTATTTTTTCTTTTTTTCTAACTAAAGGGGCCATCCCTTGTCTCACTTCTTAAAGTGCCCTATTCACTGAATGGGCTTTACCTCACCTAAATGAGTACATGAAAAGGCCTGAGCCTACAAAGGCCAGGGTCTCCCATTGCATTCTGGGTCATCTCCAGGCATCCTGATGAATACTGGGTCACTGGATTCAGATGGCTCTGGAGGAGAAAGTGAGGCTGGTGACCTTGCACAGTCTTCCCTCACTCAAATCAAAGTCCATTGCAAGTCATGTCATCATTTTCCTGATGTCAAGGACAAACACAACCTGTGATTTAGGTCAAATATTATCCAAAGTACATACATAAATATTAATGTATATGAGACAATATTTGAAAAAGCCAAATGAACATTACTTCCTAAGTAGAATAAAAATGAATGGAAAAAACAGTACTAACAACATATACTAACCAACTACAAGAGTCATCAGAAGAAAATGAGTTTAGTCAGAGAAAAGCTTTTTGGAAGTGATAAATTTTCATTCAAGTTTTGAACAAAAGAAGATGAAAAGGGTGAAGTCGGAAAAGTAACATGTGCTAAGATAGCAAGGAAAGAAGGAAGAAGCAAAGAATCCACGTCAAGAAAAAGAAAGTTGCTTGGTGAGATTAGATTCCTAAGCAGAATAGTAAATTCTTACTTAAGACAGATATTTCCAGTAGCTATGTGTTTGGTTGGCTGAAAGGGTCAGAAAGATAGGAATTTGCTACAATAATCCAGGTATAAAGTACTTAGGGTACAGATTAGGGTAGTATTTAATCACCTTTCTCCAAACATATCCAATAATATGTGTGACCAAAGTGATCAACAGTAATTACATACTGTTTGTCGCCTCATGGGTAACAGTTATACACTGTCTAGTTTTGTAGTAATGACCATGCTGATATCTCACAAGAATAAATTGATGCTATCATTGGCCAACAAAATTGGCCACCAGCAAAAACAAACCAGATGTTTATTCAACATGTTTCTTTCATCCATTTGAAATTTTACCTGTGTGTCTATTATATAAGAAGGATAAATAAATTTCTGTGTTTACAATATTGATTTTATTTTTAAAATTTTGTTTTTAGTTTTCAACATCCACTTCTCTAAGATTTTGAGTTCTAAATTTTCTCCCCTTTCTTCCATTCTCTTCCCCTTCCTTAGAAGGCATGCAATATGATATAGGCTATACATGTACAATCATATTAAACATATATTCACATTACTCATATCATAAAGAAAAATTAGAATCAAAGGGAAAGAACAGGAGAAAGAAGAAACAAGAGAGAGAGAGAGAGAGAGAGAGAGAGAGAGAGAGAGAGAGAGAGAGAGAGAATAGTATGCTTCAATGTGCATTTAGATTCCATACTTCTTTGTCTGGATATGGATAGCATCATGCGTCTTTTGGAATTGTCTTAGATCCTTGTAATGCTGAGACAAGTTAAGTTTTAGATCTGGTATGGCTAGTTCACCTTCCCTAGCATTTCTTTTCATTATTTCCCTTGATATTCTGGACCTTTTGTTCTTCCAGATGAATATTATTAATTTTTCTAGGTCTATAAAATAATTTTTGTTAGCTTGATTGGTATGGCAATGAATAAGTAAATTAATTTAGATAGAATTGTCATTTTTATTTTATTAGCTCAGCCTACCAATGAACAAATGATATTTTCCCAATTATTTATATCTGACTTTATTTGTGTGAAAAGTGTTTTGTAATTGTGTTCATATAATTCCTGGGTTTGTTTTGGCAGGTATACTCTCAAATATTTTATATTGTCTGTAGTTGCTTTAAATGGAATTTCTCTATCTCTTGTTGCTGGGCTTTGTTAGTAATATATAGAAATGCTGATGATTTATGTGGGTTTATTTTATACCCTGCAACTTGACTAATGTTGCTAATGATTTCAAGTAGTTTTTTAGTTGATTCTTTAGGATTCTTTAAGTACATCAGCATACAATCTGCAAAGAGTGATAGCTTTGCCTTCTCATTGCCTGTTCTAATTCTTTCAATTTCTTTTTCTTTTCTTATTCTAAAGCTAGCATTTCTAGTTCAATATTGAATAACAGTGGTGATAATGGCCATACTTGTGTCACCCCTGATCTTATTGGACATGCTCTAGCTTATCCCCAACATATGTAATGCTTACTGATGGTTTTAGATAGATGCTACTTATCATTTTAAGGAAAACTCCATTGATTCCTGTACTCCCTAGCATTTTTAATATGAATGGGTGCTGTATTTTGTCCAAAGCTTTTTCTGCATCTATTGAGATAATCATATTATTTCTGTTAATTTTGTTATTGATATGGTCAATTATGCTGATAGTTTTCTTAATATTGAATCAGCCTTGCATTCTTGGTTTAAATCCCACCTGGCTATAGTGTATTATCATCATGATAAGTTGCTTAAATCTCTTTGCTAATATTTTATTTAAAAATTTTGCATCTATATTCTTTAGGAAAATTAGTTTATAATTTTTTTTCTCTGTTTTGGCTCTTCCCAGTTTGGGTATCAGCACCATATTTGTAACAGAAAAAAATTTGGTAGAACTCCTTTACCTATTTTCCCAAATAGTTTATATTCTTTTGGAATTAATTTTTTTGAATGTTTGGTAGAATTCACTTGTGAACCCATCTGGCCCTGGAGATTTTTTCTTAGGTAGTTCATTGAGGGCTTATTCAATTTCTGTTTCTGAAATGGGTTTAATTATTTTATTTCCTCCTCTGTTAATCTACACAATTTATACTTTTGTAAATATTCATCCATTTCACTAAGATTGTCAGATTTATTGGCATACAGTTGGGAAAAATAGATCCTAATTTTTTTTAACTTTCTCTTTTTTGGTGGTGAATTCACCCTTTTTTGATACTGGTAATTTGGTTTTCTTCTTTCTTTTTTAAAAAATCAAATTAACCAAAGATTTATTTATTTTATTGTTTTTTTTCCATAAAACCAGCTCTTAGTTTCATTTATTAATTCAATAGTTTCCTAAATTCCAATTTTATTAATCTTTCCTTTAATTTTCAGAATTTCTAATTTGGTATTTAATTGGGGATTTTTAATTTGTTCTTTTTCTAGCTTTTTTAGTTGTATGCCCAATTCAATGGTCTTCCCTTTCTCTATTTTATTCATATAAGCTTTTAGAGATATAAAATTCCCCCTTAGAACTGCTTTGGCTGCATCTCATAAGTTTTTCTACGTTTTCTTATTATCGTCAATCTTTTTGATGAAGTTATTGATTGCTTATGTGATTTGTTGTTTGACCCACACATTCTTTAGGATTAGATTATTTATTTTCCAATTAACTTTTAGTCTATCTTTCCGTGGCCCTTTATTACATGTAATTTTCATTGCATCATGGTCTCAAAAGGATGTATTTCATATTTGTGCCTTTATGCATTGGATTTTAAGGTTTTTATGCCCTAGGACATGGTTAATTTTTGTGTAGATGTTATATATTGCTGAGAAAAAGATATATGCCTTTCTATTCCCATTCAATTTTCTCCAGAGGTCTACCATATCTAACTTTTCTAAAATTCTATTCTCCTTAACTTCTTTCTTGTTTATTTTGTAGTTAGCTTAATCTAGTTCTGAGAGGGGGAGGTTTAGGTCCCCCATTAGTATTGTTTTAGTGTTTATTTCATCCTGTAATTCACTTAACTTTTCTCCTAAGAATGGGGATGCTGTACCACTTGGTGCATATATGTTTAGTATTCACATTACTTCATTGTCTATGGTACCATTTAACAGGATGTAGTTTCCTTCCTTATCTCTTATAATCAGATCTATTTTTGCTTTTGCTTTGTCTGAGATCAGGATTGCTACCCCTGATTATTTTTAATCCAGCTGAAGCATGATATATGTTGCTCCAGCCTTTTTCCTTTACTCAGTGTGTATCTCTCTGCTTCAAATGTGTTTCTTGCAAACAACATATTGTAGGATTATGGTTTTTAATCCATTCTGCTATCTGCTTCCATTTTATTACAGAGTTCATCCCATTCACATTCACAGTTACTAACACAGATTACTAATTGTGTCTTTCTCTCCCTCCAAATTCTTCCCTGTATATGCTTTTCTCTCTCCTTTTTTCCTTTTCCTCCTCACTAGTGTTTTGCTTCTGACCACCACCTCCCTCAATCTGTCCTCCATTTTATCAGCCACCCTCCATTTTCTTTCTTCTTTCCCTTAACTACTTCTTCCTTCCTTTGGCTCTCCCTTCTATCCACTCCCTCCATTTTCTTTCCCCTTTCCCCTCCTACTTCCCATAGGGTAGGACAGATTGATAGGGTAGGATAGATAGATAAATGAGTATGCATATTATTACTCTCTCTGAGCCAAATCCAATGAGAGTAAGGTTCCAACAATGCCTGACTCTCTCCTTTCTCTCCCTCTACTCTGGTAGGTTTTTGGACCTCTTCATGTGAGTAATTTACCCTTTTGTGTCTCTTCCTTTCCTCTTCTCCCAGTATAATTGTTTTCCTCACCCATTAATTAATTTGTTTTATCATCACATCAAAGTCACCTTATACCTACACCCTCTGGCTATGTATACCCCTTCTAAATGTCATAATAAAGATACAGCTCTCAAGAATTGCAGGTATCATTCTCCTATGTAGGGATATAAATAGTTTAGTCTTATTGAATAATATGGCTTTTTTTTTTCCTGTTTACCTTTTTATGCTTCTCTTGAGTCTTGTATTTGAAGATCATATTTTCTGTTAAACTCTGGTCTTTTCATTGGGAAGGTTTGGAAGTCCTCTATTTCATTGAACGACCAATTCCTCTCCTGAAAGATTATGCTCAACTTTGCTGGGTAGTTGATCTTTGGTTGTAATCCTAGCTCCTTTGTCTTCTGGAAAATCATATTCCAAGCCCTCTGATATTTTAATGTGGAAGGTGCTAGATCCTGTGTAACCCTGACTGTGGTTCCATGTTATTTAAATTATGTCTTTCTAGTTGCTTGCAGTATTTTCTCCTTGACCTGATAACTCTGGAATTTGGCCACAATATTCCTTGGATTTTCATTTTGGGATGTCTTTCAGAAGGTGATTGGGGGATTCTTTCCATTTTTATTTTCCCCTCTGGTTCTAGGACCTCTGAGCAATTTTCTCTGATAATTTCTTGAAAGATGCTGTCCAAGCTATTTTTTGGTCATGGCTTTCAGGTAGACTAATAATTCTTAAATTCTTTCTTTTGGGTCTATTTTCCAGGTCAGTTATTTTTCTAATGAAGTATTTTACATTTACTATTTTTTGTTGTTTTGATTTTGTTTGATTTTTGATGTGTCTTAGTGTCATTAGCCTCCACTTGTCCAATTCTAATTTTTAATGAACGGTTTTCTTCAGTTAACTTCTGTACCCTACCCCCCCTTCTATTTGTCCAATTCTGCTTTTAAGGAGTTCCTCTCTTCAGTGGAATTTTGTACCTCCTTTTCCATTTGGCCTACTGTATTTTTAAGGAGCTGTTTTTTTCAGTCAATTTTTGTCCTTCCTTTTTCAAGCTGTTGACTCTCTCTCGCATACCTCTCATTTCTTTTCCCAATTTTTCTTCTACCTCTCTTATTTGACTTTAAAAATCTTTCTCAAGCTTTTCCAGAAAGGCTTTTTGGGCTTGGGACCAATTCAAATTTTCCTTTGAGGTTTCAGATGTAGGTATATTGACAATGTTGTCCTTTTCTGAATTTGTGTTTTGATCTTTCTTGTCACCATAATAATTCTCTATAGCCAGTGTTCTTTTCTGCTTCTTACTCATGATGTTTCCCTATGTCCTGGCTTTTAAAGTTGAGCTCTTCTGCTGGAGCACAGGGGACTCTATCTCAAGCTTCTAGTGGTGGTGCTCAGGGGCCTGGTTACTGGATTTGTGTGCTGAGGCCTCAGGTACTGGCAGCTGGGGGGTCTCTAGGAGTTTGATGACTTATCTGGTGCTGAGCTGGGGTCCTAGTGCTGGTATCTGGTGTGTGCTGAGGTAAGGTGGGTTTTTTTCTGCATTTCCCTGGGGCTGTGCTGAAGCTTGGGGAGGTTCAGCTGCTGAAGGACACCTGCTCACCTAGAGCTGCACTGTAGCAAGAGAGGTCTGGCTGCTGGAGGATATCTGCCCATTCTGGTCTTCCCTGAAGCACATGGAGGTCCTCCCACTAGAGGATACTTACCTGCCTGGGACTACACTAAAGCACCTGGAGATCCACTGCTGGAGGACACCTGCCTGTGGGGCTGTACTGGAACATAAGGAAGGCTGGCTGCTGGAGGATGCTTACCCAACCAGGGTTGTGCTGAATCACATGGGCGTCCACTGTTGGGGGACTCCTGCCCACCTGGGGCTGTACCAATGCAAGTGGTGGTTCTCTGAGATGGAGTCTGCCAGTTCCCCTGGCTAGTGGGGGTCCCTGGTGTTGGCATTTACTGCTCCACTGCCATGGGGCTCAGGATCTTTCACTGGTTTGGTGAGGTGGGACTTGTTGCTGTCTTGCTGGGACACTTCCTGTCCTGGAATGCACTCCCCTTTTACCATAATAAAATGGACATTTCTTGCTGATCCTCCAAGTTTCCCTGGCTAAGAGGTTGCTCCACCCCATCTTTCTGCTGACTCCACTCTTCTAGGATTTTTCTTGGGGTGCTGTGTGTCAAAAAGGGAGAGTGATAGTAACTTACTTACTAATTTACATCTTGGCTCCTGGAAGTCCAAGTAGCTGAAGTATTAAGAGATCTTAGACTTCATGCCTGAAAAGTCTAGCTCTGATTAATTCTGTGCTTCTATTATTACATATATTCAAAATGTATTGGAATTGTATAACAACTTTATGTGTTGAGTACTATGTAAAACATAAAACATAATGAAACTAAATAGAAGATTAAGGACTTCCTTTAGATATATTAAATGTATATGTTTTTAACTAGACCTATGATTCCATAAGTTAGGAAGCTTTAAGAATGGATCTTCCTCTACCATTGAAGACTGTCATCTTCTCTGAAACTTATATTAGTTTAGTGTGTCAGACTTAAGACTTGAACCTGGTTCTTTCTGATTCTGAAGGAATGTCTCCATTAGGCCAAGCTACTGTGTATATATAATATATCGATGTGTCTATACATATGTACACTCATATATATACACTCAAATATATATCACATATATATTTATGAACATATGCAATATTATGCACATATCTTCAATATGCATATGTACATATCTATATATACACAATTTTATATGATTAAAATTTGCATGATATGTCCTCATCTAGAGTATATATGTATGTATCTGTAGCTAAATATTTTCACACTTTCAGGGGGAGGCTCTGAGTCTGATTTTATCCATTTTGTAGTGCTTTATATACCTAATACATAACAAGTGGTCATTATACATTTATAATAGATTATAGATACATTACAATATATTATTGTAATTAATTATATATTTATAGTAGATTATTTATAATAGATATACATTTATAATGGAATATTTATAATAGATTAAAAATGCCATGGAAAATGGTTAAAAAGGTTGATAAAAAAATCCGTTCCCAAAGTTCTATTTAGAAGATAGTAACACTTATTTAACAAGACCATGTCAAGGAAAAATAAATTATTTAGTGAGATTGGGTTTCTAAGTAGAGTAGTTTATTGAGCACTTAGTATATGCTGAGGAGATAAGAGAGATAAAATAACACATGTTTACTGTTTCCTAGCACCTTGTATTCTAATAGAGGGAAGTAAGGCATCTATATAAAAATTAATAATCCCAAGTTTAATGCAAAAGTGCATGAGGCAAAGACCTTTGAAAGTTCATAGGAGGAAATATTTCTGTTCCTTTGAAATATAAAGAAATAGAAGCCCTTACAATGCAGATTAATGCTTGTAAATAACATACCTTCCAAATAGCTTATCTACATAAAATTTAATATCTACACTTTCATAGATGCAAAAATTTCTCCCTATATCTGTGATGTTTCCAAATCATTTTACCTTTTCAATAAAGCAAGATAACTCTACTTTATTTTGTTTTCCTTCTTTCAACTAGGTCTTCCTCCCCTTGAGAAATGGATAGTAAATTTTGATAAAGATCTTTTTGATGGCCTCGTTTTAGCAGCACAGGTGGCAGCTTACTGTCCATTTTTGGTAAGACTTGTTTTCATTCAGAATTTGTAAATTGTATTTGAAAACACTAGTGTATTTCAGTTATTCTGATTTTTATTTGAAGGGATTGTTCTTGGTATTCAGGATAGAAACAAATATAATTCAGTTTAATAAATTATGTCTCCTGCTGAATTTTTATTCTTTTTTAGAATGAAGAGCATGCCTTATTTTTTCTCCCATACTACAGAATATAATGTTTCACAGACAATACATACTTAACAACTAAATTTGGGATGAATGAATGAGGCTTGAAGTATATATTTTTTTTAAAAAAGCCAGTGGAGAGATTGATCCAAAATCTAGAAATTTGATATCACAAAACAAATCAAGGAAAATGTTGAAAAAAGCTTGAAAAAACAATCATATAAGGAATTCAAATGAGATTCTAAAAGGGAATGAAATGAAATAATTGTGAAAATAACCAATATTGAAAAATATAACAGAAGCCTCAAAAATTCATAGAAGCACCAAATATCAGGCTAATTACACTGGGAAACAGTGTAATTAGCTGGGCTAAAAAGGATATACTGAATCCTTCAGATTCTTGGAAAACATATGGACTGTTTCAACAATTTGGCTAGCAGCTACTGCGGGGGTGTAAAACCAACAACAACCAGCTCACAGAATGCTGCAAGCCCAGGTTCTTTTGATCTGCTTTACTAAGGAAATCAATGTTAAGGGGTTAACAATCTTACTTTAATCCAGTATACAAATATCATTCACTTAGTTCAGGGGAAAAAGCCAGCACCCTGAGCTTCAGAGCAAATACAAACAAATTACAAACATCAACAGACAGACCTTGTCTGATTCAAATCCCAATTCATAGTTACCATAGGTACCCAACTCATGGTTACCAAGTTCAAACATCCGGGCAAGCTGAATGGCTCATAACTACAGCTGCACAGAGTCTCCATATCAGCACACCACCAAGAGTGAGAGCCCTAAGCAAATAGCTCTGTCTTTCTTTTTTATGCAATTTCAGACATCATCAAGCGTCATCTGAGCAACCAGAACTTAGGCTCCTATGATTGGCTCTGGTCTTAGCACCTCCCCTTAAGACCCTGGGGGCTTCATGACCACATTGATTTAGCACCTAATAGATAGGAGTTTTGGGCCTACTTGGGAGCAAAGATATGATCAGACCTCCCTTCTTTGGCCCCACCTGGGGCCCCACCTTAAGCCTATTCAAATGGATGGGAAAGATCTTGTCATTTACTGATTGCATTAACAGGGACTCAGGATAATAAATCTTAACATCATAATCTCAGTATAACTGACATCTTAGGCAATTTAGAAAAAATAAAACAATATGTATACTATGTTTTAGTAAATCATCAAATAAATTTACTAGAAATCTGATGAAAACAACTAGTCAGTGATACATAAATAGAAAGACACATTACGAGCACATTTTTGTTGTTGTTCATCATATATTTCTTTGATGACTTTTTTTACCTCGTTTCCCTTCTCAATTTCTAATTTGTAATGTGGTCTAATCCCATTCACTGTGTGCTTCACTACATCATAAGTAGTACAAGTATTATTATTTTACAGATAGACTCAAGTGAAAAGATGGTCTTTAATCTGCTATTTAATACTGCCAAATTATGAAAAGCCAGTTTTGCACTAGAGATATTGGACAAAGTTCAAATCAAAAGTGAATTCGACACTCAATGTATTCAATGAGATAATGTAGGGCATGATGGACTAAAAAGTTTTATGAGAATTACAGAATACTAATCTTAAATATCTATATTAATTCAATCAAAATGTATAAAGGAAAATGTCGTACAAAGAGAAATAATTTCTTTTTAAATAATTGTTAATAATTCATTATCTCTACATTTATGCATGATAGTTCCTTTAAATAAAGAAATTGCAGGGCTAAATAATGTCTTAAAAAGTTAGATATAGTAGATATATGGACAGAACTAAATGAGAAAAGCCATTCCATCATTCATTTTTTTCCAACATTTATGGACTATGCACACAAAGTTCTTCCCATGCAGAAATATGAAGAAGACATAGGCCTACATGGAAACTAAAAAAAAGGATGCTCAGAAATGGTCTGAAAATAATCTATAAAGTGTTATTGAAATGGATTATTAATTAATTAGTCAGCCATAGCAGTTATCCAATGAAGAGGATTGAGGATCATAGTTCCTGGAATTTGGAATCATGGGGATCATTTTGCAGTAACCAGAAAAGAGTACACTGTCTTTATATTTTTGCAATAGCCCATTGAATATTATCCATGGCAAAGGGCAGGCTAGTCCACTTCCAAAATACAGGGATAACATATGAGCACTAAAAAAGTGAATTAGAGATTCTAACACAGAGAGAAGCATGTGACCTCACAAGTACCACTGAGCTTTGGTGGAATCAATCTAGTGACTGGTTCTGGATGTGGCTCTGGAATAGTATACACTATTTAAAAGAAATTGGTAGGTAAAAAAGGGGAAAAATTCTAGGAACCATAAGAAAGTATAATGTCACAAAGAATTTAGGCGACATCAGTGAAGGCAGAAAATATATGAGGTACTTGGGAAACAGATCACAGATCGGGAGCAAAGACAAGCTATAATAGTGATGGAACATTTTAATGATATGTACACCTGATGGAACTCCTTTTAAAAAAATCCCAATACAAAGAATGTCTTGATTTTCCTTAATGATAATTTCATTCTTCAATATGTAGCAGAATGAATCATCCATTCTTGATTTGATTGTCATCAACAAGGAGGAACTAGCTGTTGGAGTAGAGGTGATGAAAATCTTATAGGTGAAATGACTGCTCTTCTAGAATTTATGATAGTGGAAGACTGGATAGCTAAGAATAATATGATATGCACCTTAGATTTATTAACAGAAAATTTCAAAGTGTTCTGAGGAAACACAGGTAAGATTCAATGGCTTGAACTTCTGAGCTCTGAAGAATAAAATTCTAAAAATTCAAAGAGAACCAATTGTTATAGGATAGATAGAGGAAATTGTCAAAAGACACTGATGTGGATGAACCAAGATCTTGCCCAACAACTTCAGATTTAAAAGCAAAACAAACATTTACAGAATCATGGAAGCAAGGTCAGTTAATAGAGAATGTGTATAATACTGTGGCACAGTCAGAATCATGTAATATAGTTCAGGATGAGCTTAGGTTGGTGAGGAAAGCTATGGAGGATCAAAAAAGGAAAGGTTGCTATGCTGTGTGGATAACAGAGGACAAAGTAGAAAGAGAGGCTTGATTATTTTGCTTATTTTTTTCTGCAAAGGAGAATCATTTTTAGAATACAAAGGACAGAACAAATTCAGCTAGTGAGGAGTTAATAACCAAAATAAAGGGAGGAGGGTGCTCTCCCCCAAATCCTTCCAAACACCTGTAAAAATGACTCTAAAAAAATTCTAGAGCTACAGAACCCATGAAATGACAGGGTAAAACAAGTCTCCAGCCCAAGATGGCCTGGATGGTCGCTGGTAAGGGTCTATCACACTGTGCTGGGAGCAGAGCACAGCCCAGTGTGGGCCTGAGTAGACCAGGCAGAGCAGGCCTCAAGGC
The DNA here is from genome assembly GCF_011100635.1 of Trichosurus vulpecula. Classification (NCBI taxonomy): domain Eukaryota; kingdom Metazoa; phylum Chordata; class Mammalia; order Diprotodontia; family Phalangeridae; genus Trichosurus; species Trichosurus vulpecula. The sequence goes on along the minus strand of NC_050574.1, from coordinate 430,664,668 downwards.
ACTGAATCACTGGTAGCTGTGGCAATTTCCAGACTTCTCAACCCACAAACACCAACAACAAAGAGAAAACTATTGGCCCTGGGTGGGAGAAGTGAGCAGTCTGACCTCAGCCCCAAGTGGTAGAGGTGGCTGTAGCTGTGATGGCAGCAGCAGCAGTAGCAGTAGCAGCTGGTTCCAGAACTCAAGACCCACAGATGGTGGGAGGAATCAAGCAGCTGATCAGAGCAGGAGTGCAGGGATCTCTTTGCTGGCACTGAGGCAGTGTTATCTTGCTTTGCCCTGATTGGATCTGGGACCCAGTCCTGGTTGGCAGTCCTTAGGGGAGAAGGAGTGCTAGTGTGGCAGAGCTTGTGGTGGCTGTGGAGAGGGAGTCCTCCTGGTAGTTTCATGGCAGAAAGGAGTGCTTGCACTCACAAACTGGAGCATAGGCCAGGAGAGGCATATCATACCACCTCAGAATAGAAATAGTTCTGAAAACAGCAATGCAAACCCCCTGAAGCTTGGACAGAGCACTCTCCACTCTGGAAGCAGTCATACCTTGACAAAGGGCTCAAAAGTCAAGTGATTGATTGGGGAAATGATCAGTTAGTGTAAAAGGTCTCAGACTATAAAATCTTTCTTTACTCATAAAGAAGATCAAAACATACAGCCAGAAGAAGTCAACAAAGTCAAAGATCCTACATCAAAAGCCAAAAAGAAAAATATGAATTGGTCTCAGGCCATGCAAGAACTCAAAAAGGACTGTGTTCAGGGAGATTTAAAGAAGATAGAGCAAGATAGACATAGGGTTAAATAGGTCATCTCTATAACCTCATTATACAGTGTTCTAATTGTTATGAGGATCAAATGAGATACCATGTGTAAAGCACTTAGCATAGTGCCTGGAGCATAGTAGGTACTATATACATGTTAGCTATTTATTACTGCAATGCCTACTACAAATTGACTACTAAGTACTACTATACTAGTACTAGTACTACTACCACTACTACTACTAGTACTATTACTACTACTACTGCAGCATCTTAAATATTATTGGTCACCATAGTTTAGGACAAGCTAGAGTTGGTGACTCAAAATTTTCACTCCTAGAAGAATTGCATAATTGCAATCCTCTTCCAGAATATTAGATTCATTTGTAAGTACCATGGCTTAGTCATAGAAGATGGGGAAGGGCTTTGAGTCTATGTCATTTAAACAGTAGAAGAGGGATTAGATTTGTTCTCTTTGGCTATAGAGTAGAAAACCAGGAGTAATAAGTAGAGGTTGAAAAAAGATCAATTTAGACTTGATATCAGAAATAAAACAAAAACAAACAAAATAAACAAAACTTCCTGGCGTAGAGGTGTCTGGAAGTGGAATAGGATTCCTTGAGAGGTAGTGGCTTTTCCCTCCTTGGAGGTCTTCAAGCAGGGTCTGCACATCCACTTCTCAGAGCTCTGTTATGATGAGTACTCCATTCAGGTATAGGTTGGATGGCTTCTAAAGCCCTTCCCAGCTCTCAAATTCTATTATTCTCTAAGTGTACAGAGGAAGTCAACTGGGATGCCAAAGGGCAGTTGAAGGTACTGATGTTGTTCAGCCTGGAGGAGAGTTGACTCAAGGGGACTGAGGCCTGCTATCTAGTTGAAGATATGTCATGTGGAAGAGCAAGCTTATTCTGTTTGGCTTTCAAGGGCAAAAATGCAGTTGGTAAACATTGTTATCAGAACTATCTAAAAATGGAATGGGCCACCTTGAAAGGTAGAAAGTAGATTCCTCTTCATTAGAGGTCTTCAAGCAAAATCTACAGATGACACCTTGTTGGGTATATTGTAGTGATAATTATTATTCAGGTATAGAGTTGATTAGATTACCTCTCAGCCTTGACATACTCTGATTCTGTGTGAAAATGGTAATCACAAAAGTAATAGGTTATATCAGATAGAAGCTAGGATGACAGAGTACTAGGAAGGAATGCAATGATCTAATGCTTTCAAACAGATCTAGAAAATTCTGATTGGGAAATCCGGAAAAAATCACAGTAAATTCTTTGTCTGGTCCAGTTGGTATAGGGAGACAGACAGGGAGGTCTTTGGACACTGGGGATAGAGTCAGGCCAAGAGCACTACAGAGCCAGGGGAGAAGCTGTGCATCAGGGCAAAGAGAGGTTTCAGACTCATACTGGAGCACTGTGACAGAGACAGGTGCCAACTGGAAGCTTTGTTGTTCATGACCCAGTTCTGGGTAACAGATTCAAATGGGACTGAGAAGGGGATCTCTGTGGGGGAGTATGGTTCCTGGGTAGGGAGGCCCTGGGCGGTGTATTGAGAAGGGAAGTTCAAAAGCCAGCAGTAATAGCAGCACCTAGTAATGTTCAGACCCCGAGCACAGAGCATAGTCTCATTTCTAGCATCCAGTCTGGCCTGCAGAAGAATAACTAGGGCAAGAATCTCAGATGAAAGTGGTGTCTAAGATTTCAGAAAAACCTGGAAAGACTTACATGAACTGATGCTGAGTGAAGTGAGCAGAACCAGGAGAACATTGTGCACAGTAACAGCAACATTGTGTGATGATCAACTTTGATAGACCTATTTCTTCTCAGCAATCCAATGATCTAAGAAAATTCCAAAAGACTCATGGTGGAAAATACTGTCCACATCCAAAGGGCTATGGAATCTGAATGCAGATTGAAGCATACTATTTTCAACTTTTTAATTTTGTTCTTGTATTTTCTTTCTCTTGGCTTTTCCTTTTTGTTCTTATTCTTTCTTCACAAAATGACTAATGTGGAAATATGTTTAATATGATTTTATATACATAACCTATATCAGATTGCTTGCTGTCTTAGGGAGGGGGAAGGGAAAGAAGGTAGAGGAAAGGGGAGGGAGGGCAGGAGAAAAAAAAGTTTGGAACTCAAAATCTTATAAAAGTGAGTGTTGAAAACTTTCTATACATTTAATTGGAAAAAAATAAAATACTATTGAAAGTGGGGCCTACAGTTCTGCCACTCTGACCTAACAGAACTTTCCAGGTAGGCTAATAGAGGCAGAGTCTAGCAGCAGTCTGCTCTTTTACAGTGAGGAACTTAGAAAGCTTAGGCCTAGCAGCCAGCAATCCATGTTTTCCCTGGAGCACACCAGTTCCTAGACTACCCCTGGTGTTCTGGAATAACACGGTACTCAATACTCCAAGAATGCAGCAATAGGATCAGTCCATACTCCAAAAATGAGGCAGAGCCCAGCCATAATATCAGCTCCAAAGTCAGGAAGTTGTCTGGAAGAATGGGTAAAAAAAGAAGAACCACACCACAAATGATTTATTATGGTCACAGGGACATTAGGAACACAGTAGCAGAAGATGAAAATGACTCCAAAACATCTACAAGCTCAGAGAAGAAAATAGCTTGAGAACAAACAACTAAAGTTCCTGGAGATAAATGAAGCAAGCTTTGAAAAAAAGATTTTAAAATGTTTTTATAAATGGAATGAGAGTGCTTGAAGAAAAAAATAGAAAAGAAATGAGAGCTATGGAAGAAAGAATTAGAAAAGAAATTAACACCTGGGCACAAGATGTATAAAACCTTTTCCAAGCAATAAACTCCCTGAGGATTCATATAGACTATATAGAAGGCAATGACTCTATGAGGCAATAAGAAATATTAAAACAAAGTCAAAAGATTAAAAAATAGAAGAAAACATAAAATATTTTATAGCAAAAACAACTGACCTGGAAAATAGATTGTGGAGAAAAAAAACTAAAGAATCATTGGACTGTCTGGAAGTCATGACCAAAAAAAAGTCTAGACATCATATTTTTAGAAATCTTAAAAAACAACCTCCCAGATATCTTAAAACCAGAGGGCAGGTAGAAATAGAAACCATTCACTTGTCACATCCTAAATAAATCCCCAAATGAAAACTACCAGGACCATGATAGACAAAATCCAGAGCTTCCAGCTCAAAGCAAAAATGCAGCAAGCAATCAAAAATAAAGAATTCAAGACTGAGGAATCATAGTCAGGAGGACACATGATATAACAATCACCCCTATAAAGGAAGAGAACTTGGAATATCATAATCCAGGAAGCAAAGCATATGAGTTTACAGCCACAAATAACTTACCTGGCAAAATTGGGCATAATGCTACAGGGTAAAAAAAAAATGGATTTTTAAAGAAATAAACTTCCAAACATTCCTGATGAAAAGTCTAATGCTTCAGAGAAATTTTGGAGTACAGGAGGGAAGAGAAACTTAAGAAAGCAAACATGAATAAACAATGACTAAGGATAAACTGCTACATTCACATATTGGGAAATGATACATGTGTCCCCTCTGAACTCTATCATCATTTGAGTTGATACAGGGAGTTCAATTAGACAAGGCTTGGGAGTGGCTCTATTATGTAATCATGATATTAAGAAAAGAATGCAGGAGATTAAGGGAAAAGAAGGTTAGGGAAAATAATCTCATACAATCAGTGTACATAACTAAACTTCTACATAAACAAGGAGGAGGGCTTAGGAGGTAGTGGTTGACAGTTGAACCTCACTCTTATCCGAACTGGTCAAAAGAATGAAGAAAGAAGGATTCACATTCACACAGAACTGGGTACAGAAATACATTTCATTTAGCAGAGAAATAAGAGGAAAAAGTAGAGAAGGGAGGAGGGAGAATTAAGAGAGTAAATTAAAGAAGAGTTTATTCCAAAGCAAAACAAACTCTAAGGATATACAAAAATATAGGGTTTGGTTTTTTTTGAGGTGGCAAAGAATGGATATCTGAGGGAGATGACTGTAAATTGGGGAATGGATGAACAAGTTATGGTATATAAATGTGATGGAATACTAGTATGCTGAATTCTTACCAGTGAACTCATCAACCATGATTCCTGATAATAAATAATGAAAATGCTATCTACCTCCTGACAGAAAAGTGAAGGACTCATTATGCAGAATGAGACAATTTTTGACATAATAATTGTGGAAATTTGTTTTGATTATTTACAATGGGTTTTCTTTTTCTTATTTCCTTGTTATGGGAGTTGGGAAAGTAGAGTTAGTGTGGAAAGGTGAGAAGGCAGATCTTGGCTAATTAAAACAAAAAAATTAAAAAGATTCTATAACCTATCAACAAAACAGAAACTACACACTAAAACAGGGAGTAATGACTCGAAGCATTACATATAGACAAATCCAAGGTTTGAATGTCTATATTAACGAGATATAGAAAATTATTAAGTGGACTCCACCTTAAAACTTTAGACAAGGAACAAAGAAACCTAAAAAAAGAAGTAACTAAGATTAGAAGAGAGATTAATGCAATTGAGAAGGAAAGAATTGAAGTCATAAATTTAAAAGGTGGTTTGTAAAAAAGACTAACAGTTTTGATACCTAGTTATCAAGTCTAATTGGAAAAAAAAGAACAGAACAAGTTTAAATCCCCTAAATCAGAAATAAAATAGACTAAAGGAAGAAGAAAGCAAGAAAATTATGAGATCACTATATTTCATTCTGTCCTGACTCATCTGAGAATCTAAAAGAAATAGATGATGAAAACAATGAGCAAAGAATATGCAATGCTAATAATTAACTATGCTGATAACATAAATAGATTGACCCCAGAAGAAGAAATCACATAGGCTATTAGAGAGCTATCTTGTAAAAATGTCTCTTGGTCAAGAAAGATTCACTGGAAAGTTTTAAAGAACAAAAATTTCTTAGATGAATTTTTCATGTTTCAAAATAGAGTTTCTGCCATGAAACAAAGTGTTGATTCTTAAATTAAACAAATAAACATGTATCATTATAATGATTGATTTGGGGGGGCCTGACCTGTGATAACATTGTTATAGGAAACTCACAAATGAGGAAACTCATAGCATCACCTGATATGCAATTTATAGCCTTAGAAATTTACCTGAGGGCAATTAGAAGTTAAATGATTTAACCATTATATACCTAAGGTAGGACTTGAATATAAGACTTTTGAGCCAAAAGTCTGGCTCTCTGTCAGTTAATGAATCCTGACATAAAAATGCTACATAAAATATCCAAGTTGAATACAAAAAAATCTATCCTATTTGAATAGTGTTTATAAATTGAATTCAAAGAGATGTTAGTACCGAGAAAGCAAATGATGTAATAAACTATATCATCAAGATAAAAGGTAAGCAATATAATCACGTTCAATTAAAGTGAAAATCTTTGATAAAATATGTCACTGATTTATGATCCTATGTTTCAAAATATAAAAGGGGTCCACAATTTGATAAAAAGGTACATACATAATATTTGAAATTACAACCTAATTACATGTATAAAATTACTGAACAAACACCGGAAGCATTTATATTTGAAACAGGTATTAATAAAATATCCACTCTTTCAACTCCTATTTAAAATGTTTAGTAATCTTAGTAATAAGAATAAAGCATGTGAAAAATAAAGGAACAAGAAAATGGCAGTGAAGAAATTAAAGTGTGACCTAAAAGTTCAATGCAGTCAACAAAAAATAATGAAAGTAACAAAGAACCCAAGGAAAGAGGCTAGATATACTTGAAAATCACCTGTATTTCTGTAGGCCGTCTACAAAAATCAAGAAAAAAATTTACAATAATAAAATTAACCATATATTTGGTCATTAGCTCATTAAGACATAGAAGAGATCTATAAAAATAAATTCAAAACGATTTTGACAGAAAACAAAGACATGAACAAGACTGCTCATAATTAAGTCGAGTGAATATAGTAAACATGTCATTACTTCTCAAATTAACTTAAAGATTTAATGAAATAAGAATTGAGATTAAATGAGATAACATTTGTAAACCATGAAGCACAGTTTCTGGTACATTTTAGGTACTATAGAAATGCTTATTCTTTTCCCCTCCCTTCCCAATTAAGCTATCAATATTATTTCAGAATAAAATCCATGACAAAAAGAGGTGAATAAGAATATCCACAAGCATTTTGAAAAAGAAAATTGGTATCACCAGATCTCAAAATGTGTAAAGGTATACTTCTAGAAACTCTCTTGTAATAGAAAAAGAATAGCAAAGAAAGATCAATGGAATAGAAAAGATAATCTGTCAATGGAATCTAATGCATATAAACATTTAGCTTTTGATTAGCTCTTATCTAAAAACACTGGAGAACGGATTCATTATTCATTGAAAATTTCTCAGAAAACAGAAAGTGAGGAAAAATGGGTTTTGAGCTGTACCTTATTCTATACACTCAAAAACTATAACTACATTTATAATTTTTTTTTATCACAAATAGACCCTGGAAGAAGAATTTGAATCAGAATCACAAAATCTAACAGTTGGAACAGACTCGAAAGACTATCTTGTTCAACCTGTATATGAATAAGATCTCTCTGTATAGCATCCCCAACAAGCTGTAAAATTGCCTTCACCTGAGCATATCCAGTGATGGGGAACCCACTTTCTCTTGAGGGAACCTATTCCAATTTTTGGTAGATGTTATTGTCAGGAAACATTTCCTATATCAAGCTTAAACTTGGCCATTGCAACTTCTGCCTAATGTTCTTAATTCCACAATCCAGGGTTGAGTATAGATACCTAATCCTAGTCTTCTACATATCAGCCCTTCAGATACTTGAAATTCTTTTTCAGATACTTCAAATTCTTGTCTTCTTCAGGCTAAACTGTCATGGTTCTTACAGCATATCCTTATATAGAATGGTCAAAAGGGTCTTCTCTATCTCTATCAAACTATAGTGCCCAAAACTGAAAAGAGTATGCTAGTTGTGATCTTACCAGGACATGGTACACAGAAATTATCAGTTCCACATTCCTGAAAGTTATTCTTCTCTTAATGAAATCCAAGATCCCATTAGTTTTTTGGGGGGTTGCTACATCATACTGCTGATTCCTATTGAGTTTATTGTTAACCAAAACTTACAGATCTTTTTCAGAACGTCCCATACTTGTGCTATCTTGTGCTTCTCAAATAGATTTTTGAACTTTGTATTTATCCATACTGAATTGCACCTTATTAGGTTCAGTCCATTGCTATAGCCTGCTAAGATAAATCAGCAAGTATCTATTGTCTGTTATGTTCCAGATACCATACTATGTGCTCAGGATACAAATACAACAGATCAAATAGTCTCTACTCATAAGGAGTTTATATTCTCATTGGGATACAATCAATTCATATATGACTCTAAGAATAAATGTAAAGGGAATAAAGATAATAAGTTAAACACATTGTAACTTGAGAGAAACAGTGCTAGCAGTTGCAGGAGTCAGGAAAGGCTTCATGGAGAAGAGGAGCATCAAACATGGGTCTTTCTGGCTGAATTGCAGCCTAAACAAATTAAAATAACATTGGGAAATATTTAATAAATAAATAAAAATTCTATAGGACATAGATAATGTTAACATATGGTATTCTAAGTTATGCCCCACTCAGGGATCTTTATGTATGATTTAGTGACCCCCATTTCCATTTGATTTTGACAAGCACTGGTGTAGAACACAGTAATTAAGCTGTATCTTAAAAGATGATTCTGTAAATCGGAGGCAAGGAGGGAGTTCATTCGAGACATGGAAGACTGCAAATATATAGGGGTTAGAAATGGCAAAAAAAAGAAGCCAGTTTGCCTGGGTCACAAAACACACATCAGTATAATGAGGCTGGGAAGATAAGATGGGCAAAGCTTTTATCAGATTCTACAGATAATAGGCAATGAAGTGGATCGAATAGGAGAGTGACAGGGTCAAATTCTTAAGGAAACTTAGGGAAAATCATTTTGGGAGCAATGTGAAAGGGCACATTGAACTGGAAAGAGACTTGAGGCAGGGAAGCACTTGCAGAAATCTAAGAGACATATGTTGAGAAATTGAAGTAATGTGAAATCTGTGTGACTAGAGGGAAGTGAACATGGAAGATATGTTAGATATCAAATAAGCAGCCAGCAGCTGATGTCAAATGTTGGCTGAGGGAGAGGGAATGAGCAAGGATAAGTTTACATAGCTGGAAGACTGGAAGAATGATGTCTTCAACAGGAACAGGGAACTTTGGAAAAGGGATGGATTTTTTGGGTGGGGGGAGGGAGAAGATAATGAGTTCTGTTTTGGATGTATTGATTCTGAAATGTCTCTAGTACCTCCAGTTTCAAATGTCCAGTAGGTAATTTGTGATAACGGACTGGATTTCAGGAGAGTTACTGGGTCCTGGTGTTATCTTGATTTGGGAATCTCCTACATAGACATGATACTTAAACTCATGGGAGATTATGAGTTCACTGAGAGAGATAAAGAACATAGAGAAAAGATCTTATGAAGACCCAGAGTTAGGGGACATCCTCTGGATGATGAACCAAAAGAGGATATTGTGGAGGGGTTAAATGAGTAAGAGTATACTCAAAAGTGAATAATATCATAAAAGCCCACAGAGGAGGGAATATCCAGTAGGAAAGAGTAGTTGACACTATCATGTGGAGCAGATATGTCAAGACAGATGAAGATTGGAAAAATACAGTAAGATTTGGTAATTAGGAAATCACTGATAACTTTGAGGGGTGTTATTTCAGTCCAGTGATGAATTCAGAGGTCAGATTACAATGGGATGGGGAGAGGAAGTGAAGTCAGGGGTTGTAGGTTGATTTTTCTATCTATAGGAGGAGAGCTATGAGATGATAACTTCAGAGAATAATAGGATCTAGTAAAGGTTTTTAAGTATGGGAGACTTGAGCATCTATGAAAGCAATAAGGAAGTAGATAGGGAGAGGTTGAAGACTTGGAGGGGTTGATCATTGCAGCTGTTAACTGTTGGAGAAGTAAAATCAAGGGCACATATAGTAGGGATAGCCTTAGCAAGGAGAAGCGTCACTTCATCATCAGAGGCTGAGGAAGCGAGAAGAGTATAGGAAGATGTAAAGGGTTTTGAAACAAAGAGAAGGAGAGAAGAGAAGGGAAAAGAGAAGGGGTGGCTTTTGGGGGAGGAGGATTGGATTCTGACTGTAAATCAACATATTAACTCTCTCAGTTTTGTTACATCTATAAATATGATAAGCATACCATCTGTATCTTTATCCAAGTTACGGATAAAACTATTAAACAACATGAGACCAAGCACAAGAAACCTGGGACATTTCACTGGAAATCTTCTTCTAATCTGGCATTCAGCCATTTTAGTTAATTCTAATTCCACCTATATGTGTTATCATCTATCCAGCATCTGTACATCTTGCCCATAAGAACAGAAAGACTGTAAAATGCTCCTCTAAGGTTGAAGCATTCATTTTATCTATCAGTCCCTTAACTCTGTGGAATAAGAAAACGAGTTTTGTCTGGCATGATCTATTCTTGATATAGCCATGTTGGCTTCTTGTGAACACCATTTCCTTATCCAGATGTTCCATAATGATACATTGTAGAATCTTACCAGGAATTGAAATCAGACTCATTGAACCATGGTTTACTGTTAAAACTGAGTATCTGAAATAAAAAACAAACTGAGGACAAAATTACTGAGCCATCTACGATTTAATTTGCAAAGCTAACATTTGCATATCAAATCAGATCACTTGATTCCTCAGAGGTTGGAGACAAGGAATGATTTACAGAAATGATTTTCATAACAAAAAAGAAGAATTGGAAAAATTACACAAGCATGTTTTGAACATAATTCAATTGCACAAGGCAGGTCACCTTACTAGTCAGCCTCTCCCAGACTTTCTTAATCTTATTCTGGACATCCTTTCCTTCAGGTGGTACTCTTGTGACCAGATTGTGTATTGGGAAAGAGGAACCTGTGGTCAGTGGTTGGCGGTCACTCCCACCCCCACCCTACCCCATCTTCCTTAGCAGAGTGCATGACTCAATTTAGACTCTAGCTAAAGAAAAGGAAAAGGGGGCTTACCTTCACCTCTGGCTAACCTTTCTCCAGCTGCCAGAAAGGGGAACTTGGCTTTTGCTCAACTGCCCCCCCCACTTTCTGCTCAGCCTTTGGTCAACCCCCCTTTCTGCTAGAAAGGGAGACTTAGCCTTTTGAAAAATCTTATAATCTTATGATTATTTTATTCTTCTAAATTATCTGCTACTAAATGATCAAGTCTTCTCAATTTATCTGTTCACTAAATCTATATTTGAAATAATATATACTTGAAATTAAGAGACTATCTATGTTAGTCCCACTCAGCTGTTAGGGCTGGCTCTTCCTAAAGAAGGGAGCCTAATCCTATAATCAAACTGGAAATAAATCAAATTAATCAATAATAGCTGATTTCCTTTGTAACTACAGATTCTTTTCTCTCTCTCTCTTTTAAACCAGGACAACATTTGCCCTCTCCAGTCCTGTGATACTTCTCCTATTCTCCATACTCTTTCACAGATAACTGGCAGAGGCTGTATAAGAACATATGCCATTGCTTTCAGCCCTTGACAGTAGGACATCGTTCATCTTGGCTTAGAACTTTAACTCATTAAGTGTCTACCTGCCCTCATGATAGTAACGAGAGGAAAAATGTTTTAATTGATTAGACAAAATACAAGAAATTATTGCAGACATAATTGTTGGATTTGGTTATAGCCAAAGGATAAAATATATTGCATGACAAAAGCAGTATGTCCATTATAGAAACATAATGAGAACTTTTTTCCAGTATTGAATAGATGTCTACCTTTCAGAATCTATAAGACACTGATGTATACCTATAAGACACTACCCATGGAACAATTGTTAAAGGATACAAACTCTTTATGAAGGAAGAAATGTCAACCTTCAGTACGTGAGTGAAAAGATGATCAGATAATTCCCTAATAATCAGTGAAATGCAAATCAGGACTACCATAGGATACCAATTTAAAACTACAATGAAATTTGACTATATTAGGGATCTAATATTAAAACAAAGCAAAAAATGGTAAAAAAAACAATCCAATTTTTAGTATGCCTTTGAGGAAGTAGGTGCTCTTGTCCTTATTGATGGTAATGTAGACTGTCGCAAATATTTTGGAGACTAATATGATAGTATTGACAATTGTGATAAAACTAATCCTATCTTTTGACCTAACAATTCCACATCTAGGACTTTAATCCTAAAGCATCTTAAAGAGAAAAAAAGAACCCATCTCTACAAAAGTATTCATTAGTTGTTTATTTGTAATGAACAAAAAACCAAATAACATCAAAACTACAAAACATTTGTTGAGCATACAATTCTATAATGTCTAAATAAATAATAATGTTGATGTAATAGAATATTATGGTAATATAAAATAACTATGAAGCAATAAGGAAATATGTAAAGAAATTAAATTAAATCATACAAAATAAAATTATCAGAACTATATATATACATATATGTATATATTTTCCAATTGACTACAGTTAAGATAGATAGACAAGAAGAACAAAAACCAGCTAAAAGTAGTAGATCCTCAGGTTTAGGAAGGGACACAGTAGTAATTTCTTTGATTATATTTTGTTAATTTGTAAGTGTTTTGTGCAACTTTTTCTTGCCTACATTTTGAATGTTTATTTTTCCATTGTTTTTGTGAACCATTATTAAGGAACTTTGTTGTTTTGTTTATAACAACATGTTTCATAGAGCAAATGATTGGGCTATGTATCTTCTTTCCTTACTGACCTTTTGATACAGTACACATTACTTTCACCATTTGCTTTTTTCCGGATGTTATTTTACTATATTAGCAAGAACAACGGTAGAGTAACACCTTTCTTTCCGCTCCAACTAAAGTGTTAGGTTTTTGTCTTTTGCAGATACCGACACATTTTGTAGACATGTATACCTCTCCACACAGTCCTGAACAGCGCTTGCACAATTGTTTAATTGTGGTGAATGCTCTACGTGAAGTTGATTTAAATATAGATATACAGGTAAATGTCTTTATATTATGTATGCCATAGACCATTTATGAGCTCTTCTGTTGCTTTGCTCCCTTGCAATATCGTTTAAGTCATAATTTCTCAAACATGAATTGAAAAATATTTTCTGCAGGATATTGTTACAGTGTAGAAACTGAAATATGACTCCATGGAAGGCTATTGCAATATTTTAATATGTAGTATTATGTATACCCAACTGTGCATAATAAGACTCTAATTCTGTCGAGAGACTCAGGGATCATAAACTACCTGAATAAAACTTTAGTGTTTTATTAATCTTACTAGAGTGCTAAGAATGAATTAAAGGGGCTGAGTTATATGTATATGAAGGTTTTATTATATTTTTTGCAATTATGTATATGTGGTTGTAATTTATAATAATTTTATAATTTATAATTTTGTAATGTAAAAATACTAATCTCAGATTTCTCATTTCGTTCCTCAAATAAATAGACATGTGGTGATGATAATAGTAATGTCATATTTCAGTTTTTCAATCTCCAACTTGGAATTCCATTTGGCTTTATTGTCTTGAATATCAGTGAACAAAATATTACAAGTCTGTTGTGCTTTTGTAAGCATTATGTTAGACAATTTGAGTATAAGACATTGATTGACCTTACCCTTGAGGAGGTCATAATCTTAACGGTAGGTACATTAAAAGTTAACTAGTAGTGTGAAGGAGTGGTTCATGAAATGTTGAATAAGTGAGACACACTGTGTTACGTGAGTTTAGAAGACAGGGTTATCACTGTGGTGTAGAGTGGTCAGAAGAGGCCTGACTGAAATAGGTGGGAATTGATTGAGTTTGAAAAAGGCTTAATTATAAAGCCATAGAACTTGGGAAGTAGGATAGTAAAAGACTAGAGGTGGAATTGAATAAGGTAAACTTAAGGAACAGTGAGTTGTGAGCCAGGTTGAAGGCAAAATGTTTGTATGATGGGAGAATAGGTTGGAAAAATGTTAGGGCCAGATTTTCGGGTCTTGAGTGCCAGGATAAGACACAGGCTTTATTTCTGATGGAAACACCGAAAACTTTTTGAGGAGGGGAATGCTACAATCAAAGTAGTTCTTAACAACTATTGTTAAGGAATGTAAAATATTCCAGAGAGGAAGTGACTAAAGATAAGAAGGGCATTTTAAGAGGCTGTTGAAATACCTGAGGATGAAGTAATGAGGGTTTGAACAAAGGTGAAAGTGGCAGATCTTAGAGGTCTTTTAGTCTATGCTACTATGAAGTCATAGAAATTCCCTGTCTATGAACAATGGCAGGTAGTTATCGAGATTCTATTTTAATATTTTTAATGACAGTGAACCTACTACCTCACGTAGCCCAATCTAGGTAGGCCTAATGATTAGAAAGTTCTTTTTAAAATTAATGTTAAAGAAGGTAATGCTTGGAAGGGAATTAGTAGGTGGGATTGGCTTGGTAAATAGGGGCTCTACTAGTGACAGCTGATTAAATTGGTTTGGAGTTCATTATAAAATGTGAAAAAGGAAAGTAAGGTGTGAAAAAGAACTATTTATAGATGGTCCAGTTAGGGTATAGGCAGACATAATATGGGAGACAAGGCATATAAGGTATTATCTTCCCATTGACTAGGGAATGGCTAAATAAACTGTAGTTCATGAATGTAATGGAATGGTACTGAATTATAAGAAATATGAAGAATCCAAGAAGCATGATAAGACTTACATGAACTGATGCAAAGCAAGGTAAGCAAAACAATGAAAACAGCATATATAATGAATATAATGATGTAAATGCAAACAACAATAACAATCCTGAATATTGGGTAATTATAATGATTAAGGGGGCAGCTGGGTGCCACAGTATATAGAGAACCAGGTGTGGAGTCAGGGAGGCCTAAATTCAAATCTGGCCTCAGAAACTTACCAGCTGTATCACCCTGACTAAATCACTGAATCCTGTTAGCCTTGGTTTCTTTATCTGTAAAATGGGCTGGAGAAGGACATGGCAAACTCATCCAGTATCTCTGCCAAGAAAACCCCAAATGAGGTCACAAAGAGTCAGACATGAATTAAAGGCTGGACAATAAAAGAATGGCTAAGACTGGCCTTGAAGAAGAACTATTAGACTACATCTATTTACTTTCTTTGCAAAGGTGAGGGACTATGGATGTGGAACATTGCAAATACTATTATATTCAGTTGATATTTTGGTTATGTATTTGGTCCTTAACTACTTTTTGTCTCTTTTTATTTTTATGTTATAATGTCTGGCTCTTTGGGAGACAGATACTGGGAAAAAAGGATGAGGTAAAAAAAAATCTCTTTTTTTAAAAGGTATTATATCAGATGGATGGCATTTTGACATAATCCATTAAAATGTGATTTAGAGTCAGAAGACTTGGGGCCCAGCCCTGCAGCTGACTGCCCTTGTGACTTTGATCAAGTCAATCAGTCTCTCTGGGTTTTAATTTTCTTATTAGTTAGATAACAAGGTTGGACTAAACAATCTTGTATGTCTTTTTCAGGTCTACTATGACTCTTGAATTATAGCTTGTCAGATATAAGCTGTGGTATACATGGTCACTTATTAATTTTGCTATCCATTCATCAGTTGTATAGCTTGAATGATATTTATGATCATGATGTGGTTTCAGAGTTTAAGAGAAAATTACAAATTGTATTTGGGGCTCTGTGGGAGAATAATGACTAAGGGGTGTTAAAACATTATTATCTGTATGCTACATGTTCAAGGGAATCCTCATGTGGCCATGAATAGTAGGAGCTACTTGGACACAAAAGCTAGTTTTATTAGCCACAGCCCAAGCTGGGTAAGATTGGGACTAGAATGTCTAAACAAAATGTACATGCCCTCTGATGCCAACTCTTCATAAGGTTGGTTCTTATGCCTTAGACAGAGGGAAAGCTAAGAGGACTGACTCCCTGTCCCCTTAAAGGACCAGCCCTAAAGGAAACAAGTTTTTCTTTACAACCTACTCCCTGAAAACCCCAAGAATTCTCTAGAAAAAAACTTTTATTGGTAAATATATCTATAATTATATAGATACAAAGATTCTAGATAGATAGATGGATAGATACTAAGCAATAAAAGTGTATCTTCAGCTTTATAGATAAAAAAGATTTTCTCTCTCGCGATTCAGATAGGTTCTAAGCAATAAAAATGTATCTGTAGCCATGTAAATACTAAGATACTATATCTATATATAGAAAGATACTAAGAAATAAAAATAGATATATCTTAATACTAAGATGCTGCATAGATAGATACTAAACAATAAAAATAAATATAGATATATTTACCAATAAAATAGTTTTTCTGAAGAATTTTTTTTGGGGGGGTGTTGATAAAGGCAGCTTCTGTTTCATGTAGGGCTACTTCTTTAAGGGGGCAGAGAATCCTTTTAGCTTCCTTGATGTCTAAAGGATAAAAACTCACCCTACAGAGAGTTGGCAACAGAGGCTTTAGAAAAACTGTTATTTCTCTGAGCTAGCATTACTAATTGCCTTAGAGACTCTGCAGGTGGAAGGAAGTAGTGTTTTATGAGTCAGTATCATTCTCAACTTTAGGAATTGAATCCTTTTTAGTCATTTAAAGTAAAGTTGTTTTTATTGCATTTTGTGGTGCTTGAGTATCTCATTGCATTTTAACCCCAAGCCTAAATCACTGGACTGGTTCTAGAATGGGGGAGAATAATGGCTTATTGGTTTAGAAAGGCATGCATTGCTGCTAAGATGTATTTGTTAACAGGACTGAGTCTTTTAACAGGACTGAGTCTTCTGAAGAATCTCCATGTCTGACCTGGCAGAGAAAGAGCCACTGTCACTAAAGCTACAAATTGATGGTGGACCTAGTCTTGTGGCAACCAATTGCAAACTAATGTAGTCACTTCAGTCTCCTAAGCCTCCCTAAAACTCTCCCTGTAGAGTTTAGCAATTTCTAAAAATGTATATTTTTGTAGATGATTTGTGCTTTTCTTTCCATGACATGTAAGCTTGTTACTCCTCACTGCGACTGATTTCCACATTCTCTTATTCCCTGTGTCTACTTGGGGGCAAGATTCATGAGAAGTTAAAAAAATGATGATGCATGACATTTTTGTAAGTATCTAATAAACAACTGCATTCTCTAGTATATGGGACTTGGGGAACATCTGTTCTGCTCCCTTTGCACTCTTTGGAAGTGGAATGTGGAAATTGGGGATTATTTTCTCAGGTCCTCTTTCCTCACTAATTCAAATCCTAAATATTTATTCTTCCTATATGTGTCTTCCAGAATTATACACTTAGCACTGAGACTAGCCATGGTAAGGCCACAGAGACAGACAACACTTTTTTTTAAAGAGGAAAACAAAGCCTGCTGCTATTTTAATTATTCTTAATTAACTTCAGTATCTGGCACATTGATGCCAGAGAACCACAGGTTCAGCTGAAATTGGCAACAGTTTTGCTAATGTGGTGTTTTCTTTTTTTATTTATATTTTAATATCTATTTAATATTTTTAGTTTTCGGTATTGATTTCCATGAAATTTTGAATTACAAAATTTTTCCCCATTTCTACCCTCCCCCTCACTCCAAGATGGCATATATTCTGATTGCCCCATTCCCCAGTCAGCCCTCCCTTCTGTCACCCCACTGCCCCCCATCCCCTTTTCCCTTACTTTCTTGTAGGGCAAGATAGATTTCTATGCCCCATTGCCTGTATATTTTATTTCCCAGTTGCATGCAAAAACAACTTTTTATGAGCATCCACTTTTAGAACTTTGAGTTCCAAATTCTCTCCTCTCTTCCCTCCTCAGCCACCCTCCCTAAGAAGGCAAGCAATTCAACATAGGTCACATGTGTATCATTATGCACAATACTTCCACAATACTCATGTTGTGAAAGACTAACTATATTTTGCTCCCTCCTATCCTGTCGCCCTTTGTTCAGTTTTCTCCCTTGACCCTGTCCCTTTTCCAAAGTGTTTGCTTTTCATTACCTCCTCCCCTATCTGCCCTCCCTTCTATCATCTCCCCTTTTTTATCCCCTTCCTTCTTCTTTCCTGTGGGTTAAGATACCCAATTGAGTGTGTATATTATTCCCTCCTCAAGTCAAATCCAATGAGGGCAAGATTCACTCATTCCCCCTCACCTGCCCCTTCTTCCCTTCCAGCAGAACTGCTTTATCTTGTCACTCTTATGTGAGATAATTTACCCCATTCTATCTTTCCCTTTCTCCCTCTCTCAATATATTTCTCTCTCACCCCTTAATTTGATTTTATGTTTTTAAGATACCATCCCTTCATATTCAACTCACCCTGTGCCCTCTGTCTATACATATCTATATTCCCTTCCACTACCCTAACACTGAGAAAGATCTCATGAATTATACAGATCATCTTTCCAAGTAGGAATGTAAACAAAACAGTTCAACTTTAGTAAGTCCCTTATGATTTCTCTTTCCTGTTTACCTTTTCATTCTTCTCTTGATTCTTGTGTTTGAAAGTCCAATTGTTTATTCAGCTCTGGTCTTTTCACTGAGAAAGCTTGAAAGTCCTCTATTTTATTGAAAATCCATATTTTGCCTTGGAGCATGATACTCAGTTTTGCTGGGTAGGTGATTCTTGGTTTTAATCCTAGCTCCATTGACCTCTGGAATATCATATTCCAAGCCCTTCTATTCCTTAATGTAGAAGCTGCTACATCTTGTATTATCCTGATTGTGTTTCCACAATACTCAAATTGATTCTTTCTGGCTGCTTGTAGTACTTTCTCCTTGACCTGGAAACTCTGGAATTTGGTGATAGTATTCCTAGGAGTTTTCTTTTTGGGATCTTTTTCAGGAGGAGATCAGTGGATACTTTCAATTTCTATTTTACCCTCTGTCTCTAGAATATCAGGGCAGTTCTCCTTGATAATTTCTTGAAAGATGATATCTAGGCTCTTTTTTTGATCATGACTTTCATGTAGTCCAATAATTTTTAAATTATCACTCCTGGATCTATTTTCCAGGTCAGAGGTTTTTCCAATGAGATATTTCCCATTGGCTTCCATTTTTTCATTCCTTTGGTTCTGTTTTATAATATCTTGATTTCTCATCAAGTCACTAGCTTCCACTTGCTCCAATCTAATTTTAATGTAGTATTTTCTTCAGTGGTCTTTTGGACCTCCTTTTTTCCATTTGGCTATTTCTGCCTTTCAAGGCATTCTTCTCCTCATTGGCTTTTTGGAGCTCTTTTGCCATTTGAGTTAGTCTATTTTTAAGGTGTTATTTTCTTCAGTATTTTTGGGGTCTCCTTTAACAAATCATTGACTTGTTTTTCTCGCATCACTCTCATTTCTCTTCCCAATTTTTTCTCTATTTCTCTTACTTGCTTTTCCGAATCCTTTTTGAGTTCTTCCACGGCCTGAGACCAATTCATATTTTTATTGGAGGCTTTGGATGTAAGCTCTTTTATTTTGTTGACTTTTTCTGGCCGAATGTTTTGGTCTTCTTTGTCGTTAAAAAGAGATTCCAAAGTCTGAGTCTGAATCTGAGAGTATTTTCACTGCCTGTTCGTGTTCCCAGCCAGCTACTTGACCCTTGAGCTTTCTGTTGGGGTATGACTGCTTGTAGAATAGAGAGTACTTTGTCCCAAGCTTGAGGGGCTGCACTGCTGTTTTCAGAGCTACTTCTACACAGCAAGCTCTGCCACACCAGTGCTCCTTCTCCCCCAAGAATCGCCAACCAGGATTGCAGCCCAGATCCAGGCAGGGCAAAGCAGGCTTTGCACTCCTGCTCTAATCTGCCACTTAATTCCCCCACCAGGTGGGCCTGGGGCCAGAAACAACTGCAGCTGTAGCTCTGGAAGCAGCCTCAGAGCTGTACCACCTCTGCCACCCCCAGTGATGTGGCTGACTGCAAACTCCTTTCACTCTGTCCCAGCAGCTTTTCCCACTAACCTCTGTTTTCTTTGGTATATGTGGGTTGAGAAGTCTGGTAACTGCTACAGCTCAATGATTCAGGGCCCCATGGACTATTCTGCCTGGCTCCTGGTCTGGTTGGTCCTGCTGTGGCCCATGCTGGGCTCTGCTCCACTCTGCTCCCAGGTCTGTGCGATAGACCTTACCCCATGACCATCTAGGCTTTCCTGGACTGGAGCCCACCTCCCTCTGCTATTTTGTGGGTTCTGCAGCTCTAGAATTTGTTCAGAGCCATTTTTATAGGTGTTTGGTGGGACCTGGGGTGGTGGGAGAGCTTAAGTAAGTCCCTGCCTTCCAGCTGCCATCTTGGCTCCGCCCCCTCCAGACAACACTTGCCTTTACCTGCTGTCATGATTTTCCCCAGGGGTTGTTTGCTGTGGGGTAGTCCATTTCTTCAGTAGGGGCACTAAATTCCAAATGCCTCCTCTCCCTTCTCAGATTCTTGAGGAACCATTATATCCCATACTCTTGTCTGAGGGATCATTCCAAGTGGAACAGTGGGGAAGGAAGGAGGAAAAAGGAAATAAAATAAAGTTATTAAGAGTAAAAGTATGAATTGTTGATGAAATAGACAGTTTTATGCCCACCTTCAGAATGCGATATAATCAATAAAGGTCAGCTTGGAGTCAGGAAGACCTGAGTTCAAATTTGACCTCAGACACTAGCTATGTGACCCTGGGCAAGTGATACAACCCCATTTACCTCAGTTTCCTCATCTGTGAAATGAACTGGAGAAGGAAATGGCAACAGTATAGTGTCTTTGCCGGTAAAACCTCAAATGGGATCACAAAGAGTCAGATATGACTAAAACAGCTGAACAACAATCAATAACTAATTGTAGAATGATTACAATTAAGTTAGGAGATAGCTTGTAAACCTTGTTGGGTCATTTGTGAAGAGTTCCTTATGAGCTATTTTACGTTTCACTCCCACTTAAAACACCACCAAGTGTGTTCTTTTATTTATGGTAGTTTCATTCTCTGTGGATGACTCTCTGTCATGGACATTCTGTTGCTTTTTCTGCTGCTGCTGCTGTGGTTGCTGCAACTGCTTCAGAAGCTGACCTCTGGTTGCTTGGGTGCTCAGGAAAGGAGGGGGAAGGGAGAGATACCTCCTGCCTTTCAAGTTCTAACAAGGCCCTGCATCAAAAGAAAGAAGACAGAAGAAGAGGTGGTCCCATCCTAGGTGCAGGCTTACCTAGGAGGTTAAGGGATTGACAGGGCCAGGTGTGGAGGAGGGAGGAGAGCAGTCTTTCCCTCTCTTCATAGACCCAAGAGTCATCCTTACAGCTAGAAGTAGGAAGGAACGGTCTGGGGTTGGGGATTGTCCCTTTACTATATCCATGGAGTTATGCCTTCTTAGGAAATTAAGTGTCCTTACGGCAGACAGGAAGTAATCAGAGGTTATCCATATCTGCTTCGAAGTGGGGGAGAAGAGTCCTTCCATCATGCATCACCAAGGGGGTACTACATAAAAACCAAGTCTAATTCTTCAAGGTGACAAATATGTACACACACACACACACACACACACTTCTTTATGTTTCTGGATCCCATCCTCTGGAACTCTAATCAGTGCTGCTTTTAAAATGTAAGACCCCAAGAGAGGCCTATATTCCAGATGTGTTCCAACTGGTGCCAAGTACAATGAAGCAATTATCTGCCTTGTTTTGAAGGAATGTTTCTGGTAATGCCAGCTCCAGACTGTGTAAGGGTTTTGTTTTGTTTTGTTTTTGGCACTGTCGATTCCCCACTGAGCTTGTAGTTACTTAAATCCTCCTAAGTATCCCTGTAACCCTCACTCCAGAACTTAGGGATTTCTAGAAATGTAGATTTTTGTAGACTATTTCTGAGTCTCTTTTCGTGACATTTGAGCTACTTTTCACGCACCCTTACTCTCTATCTCTGCTTTGGGGCAGCATACACTGGAAGTAAAAAATAATATTTTTGTAAGTATCTAACAACTGACTGCTGCTGGGCAGCTGGGTGGCGCAGTGGTTAGAGTGCTGGGCCTGAAGTCAGGAAGAGTCATCTTTGTGAGTCCAAGTCTGGCCCCAGACACTAGCTGTGTAACCCTGGGCAAGTCACCTAACCCTGTTTGCCTCCATTTCCTCATCTGTGAAATGACTAGGGAAGGAAATGGCAAACCAGTACAGTATCTTTGCCAAGAAAACTCCAAATGGTCCCAAAGAGTTGGCTATGACTGAAAAGACTGAACAACTGACTGCTTTATGTAGACTGGTGATTTCACTGGAGTAGAAAATTCTAGGTAAGGAAAGTCTAGCTATTAAGGCTCATAGACAGCTGTTCCATAGTTAATTGTCTAGAGAGTTGCCCAGGGCATTAAGAGCTTAATGACTTCCCAAAGTTCCTCCAGCCAGTAAGTATCATCAGTATTCCCACTGTTGCACCTAGATCTTCCTGAATGGGTGGGTGGATGGGCAGAGGAAGAGGAAAGGAAGGGAATAAGCATTTAATAAACATTTATTTAGAACCTACTATGGGCCCAAGGCATAATACTTTGTAAATATTATCTTGGTTTATTTTCCTCATAACCTTGTGAGGTAGGCACAGTTATTATCTCCAGTTATAGTTGAGGAAACTTAGGAAAACAGAGGTTAAATAATCTGCATGGGGTAACACAGTTAAGTGTCTGGGGTCAAATTTGAACTCAGGTCTTTGTGACTCAGCTCAGGCCCAGAGCTCTATCTGTTGTACCAGCTGTGTGCCGCTTAGGTTAGTTCACGGCATCACACTGCCTCTCGGTATCTTCCTGATAATGTCTTTACCTATTATGGCGTATCTTCACCTATCTTAATATTCTGCTAATTTATGCATTTTTTTCTCTTTGAAACTAGGCCATTGACATTTGTGATCCAAATCCAGTCTGGATGCTCATGTTTTGTGTCTATCTGTATGAAAACCTGCCATCTTACCTACCTACAAAGATTGTTCAGTTTCCCTGTTCTCTGCATACCACAGTTGTCAGACAGGTATGTATGGCTCTGGATAGGAACAAAACCTACTGATCTTTGGATCTAAAGTGCTCCCTGAAGTCTAAAACTAGTGTCAAGCATTTAAATGGCAGAGGGATACTGAAACTGCATGCATACTTTCATATGCTATGTAACCGATATCTTAGTGGCAGGTCAGGGGAGGAAGTGTCACATTCCTATTTAAGGTGCATATAACAAGTTACAAGCATATATATCATGAAGTTAATATCTCAAGTTCACTCATTAATTGGCTGGATTATGGTATTAGTGGTGGTTGTAAGTGAGTGTGGTATGGTGGGGGAAAAGAGAGTTAAACTTTATTTTTGAAGTGGTTTTGACATTTTGTAGTCATGAGATTCATTTAGTTCCTAAGGGAATTGATTTACTAAGTAGACAGGAAAGCCTAGCATTTTCTGAGTCTTCTGGGCAGTTGCTCACTCCCCAATGATTTTGTCCAAATCCTAGTACAGAAAAGCAAACATTATGACAATGGTGACTTGCCTGGCTGGTCTTTACAGATATTAATTTATTAATATTATATGTAAATTCAGAAGAGACAGAGATTATTTCTGGATAGAGTAATCAGTGGAGGCTTCTTGGGGGGAGGTGGTTTTTGAACATAAGCAAGATTCTATCACTTGTGTGAACTAGCAGCTTATTCTAATAGGAAAAATTGCTAGGGAGGAAAAAAAACATTGTTCCCATGGATTCAATTATTATCTCCATGTGGATAATTCTCAAATCTACTTATTCAACATCAACCTCTATCCTGACTGCTTTC
Source organism: Trichosurus vulpecula (assembly GCF_011100635.1). NCBI lineage: Eukaryota > Metazoa > Chordata > Mammalia > Diprotodontia > Phalangeridae > Trichosurus > Trichosurus vulpecula. The sequence goes on along the minus strand of NC_050574.1, from coordinate 430,641,097 downwards.
ATCAACAACTGATTCCTGGACATTTCAAACTGGATATCTCAGATGTCTCAAGGGAGCTAGGTGGTGCAGCAGATAGAGCGCTGGGTCTGGAGTAAGGAAGACTCATCTTCCTTGGTTCAAATCTGGCCTCAGACACTTACTAGCTGTGTGACCCTGGGCAAGTAACTTTACCCTGTTTGCCTCAGTTTTCTCATCTGTAAAATGACCTGGGAAAGTAAATGGCAAACCACTCTGGTATGTTTGCCAAGAAAACCCAAATGGGGTCATGAAGAGTCATACATGACTGAAAAGGACTAAACAACAAAAATACTCATCACAAACTGAACATGTCCAAAATCAGAACTTACTATCTTTCCCTCTAAACCCTGCCTTCTCCCTGTCTTCCCTGTTGTGTGAAGGGTGCCATGATCCTTTTAGTCACTCAGTCATGCAACCTAAGTGTTACCCTTGACTTCTCATTCAAATTCAATTCACATATCCAATTTGTTTTCAAGTCATGTCGTTTCTTCCTTCTCAACATTTGTTATATATGTCCTCTTCTCTTCCCTTATACAGTTGTCACCCTGGTGTTGGCCTTCATCACTTCATGCCTGGACTATTGCAATTGTCTTTTGTCTGATCTCTCTACTTTAAGACCCTCCCCATTCGAGTCTATCCTCCACTCAGTTGCCAAAGTGATCTTCCTAAAGTCTGGCTCTAACCATGTCACCAATATTTAATTAACTCCAGTTGTCTCTTCCTCTGTTTGGCTCTTATGTCACTTCATAACCCATTCCCCTCCTGCCTTTCCTATCTTTTTATGCATTGCTAGCCATCCCCTGCCCCAACCCATAGTCTATGATCCAGTGACACTGGCTTCTTTGCTTTTCCTTAAACATAATACACCATCCTACCCAATGCCTTTTCACTAGCTGGTGGGGATTCCTGGAATGATCTCTCTTCTGAGCCTTTACTTTCTGACTTTCTTGCCTTCCTTTAAGACCCAGCTCAAATGCCATCTACTTTAAGAGACCTTTTTACATTTTCCCTGCTGCTTTTGACTTCCCTCTGGGATTTCCTCCTATTTATATTGCATATATCTTATATATATCTGGTTGTTTGTGTATTATTTATTCGGGCCTAACAACTTGATTTTATCAATCAATACACGGACAAATATTTATTAAGCACTTATTACACACTAAGCACTATATTAAGCCCTAAGGATATAAAGAAAGGAGAATCACACTGAAGGAGCTCACTTTCTAAGGAGAGAGACTATGCAAGCAACCAAGTACATTTACATTATACAATGTAAATGGGAGATAATTTAAAGGGAAGGTTTTAACAATAGACAGTGGGATGGGAGTATGGGAGGTAGTACTAAAAAGTTCTCTTGCAGAAAGTGGGATTTAAGCTGAGTCTTGAAGGAAGCCCATAGGTAGATGTGAGGAGGAAAGGAATCCTAGGCATGGGGGACAACCAGTAAAAATGCAGAGTAGAGAAATGGAGTGTCTTCATGAGAAATAGAGGTGAAGGAAAAGATATGGAGGAAGATGTCTGAGTGATATGAGAAGAGAAGGGAAGAAAAGGAAGGTAATGGCAAATAGTTTTAGTTTTTTCCATAAAATGAGGTGAAGTCATTAACTGAGAGAGTAAGCATTGGTTTGAGGAGAAATGAGAAGGTTCTGAAATGGCTAACTCAGAAACTCTTTTACTGTCTCCCTAATTGTCTTGGGTATCAACTCCCTATTAGTCGTTTTATTTTACTTTTTGTTCTGTCATTTCTATATCAACAATTATTCTTCACTTAGCAATCAATTAATAAACATTGATTAAGTGCTTAACATTTGCCAGGCACTATGCTAAGTCCTGGGCATACAAAAAGAGGCAAAAGAGGGTCCTGGTCCTGGAGTCATTTTGACTTATGTCTTCCTGCCACTGGACTCTGATGACTCTGGAGGAGAGAGTGAGGCTGATGACTTTACACAGCCCTGCCCCGCATAAATCCAAGTCACTTGAAAGTCAATACATCCTCCTCCTGATGTCATTGATCCTCTTCAAGAATGAAGGAGGAACAACAACAAAAGACAGTCCCTACTTTCGAGGATCTCATAATCTAGTTGGGGAAGACAAAACATAAACAGTAAGAAATGTGGGGTGGGAGAAGAAAAGGGTACCTGATGAGAGGGCATTATAAAATTTGAAAGAGTGCAGCTGGATGGGAAATGATGAGATGGCTTCCCTGGTTAACCTCCTCATATGGAGAATCTGGGCAACATGCTCTAGTGTCTACCTCCATTTTCTCCAATCAGAGGGAAAATGGTGGTCCCAGGGTCAGGGGCTGCTGAGGAGGTATGAGCTGCAGAGGTGATGCAATCTTGCAGGATGATGAGTTTCTAGAAACTATAATGAAGTTCAGGAATACAGTTATGTGGGAAATCATGAGAGTGCTGCCCTGGATGCCCTTCTTAAATGGAGGATCTGGGGGATTTGGGGACTCTTGACACCACAAATGCCAAGAACTTTGAGTGGTTAAACATAAGATCTTTTGAAAATGTTAGTATTAATGCCAGAGGCCCATTTTGTATAACTTTTATCTACATAAAGGCCTAGTTGAACCTAATGATTACAGTCTAGGGGAGCATGTTCCAGTTCAAGACTCAGGAAATATAATTTCTGAAGAGCCTATTGTTAATGTAATTGAGGCTTGCCATTTGCTCTGAGAAGTCACCACTGAAAATTTGGTAGGCTGGGTTTCTGCCTGTGGGTCAGGCCAACTATACATTATTCTCATCAGTTCTTGTGGTTTTCTTGTTCTTGACTCCAAATGGACTTCCAAAAAGAAATTGGAGGCCGTGGAGCAACCACATGAGGAACAGTTTCTGTCTTGCCAAAGAAGAAGGGAAAGGTTCGTGTAAGAGGGAGCAGCAGCCATGACTGCCTCCTGGACTGTCTGAGCAGAAGGCCAAGGAATGATCTATCACCTATTTGAGGGACAGGAATGAGATTATGGAGCTTGAGCCTAGAGGGTAATGGACCTGGAAAAGTTATAGACCAGATGAAATTGTAAGCCTATTAGAGCATAGTTGTTGTGTTTGTCCTTCTTTCTTGAAGAGGACCATGACATCAGGGAAATGATGACATGACTTGCAGTTGACTTTGCTTTGAGTGAGGGAGGGGGGTGCAAGGTCACCAGCCTTACTTTCTCCTCCAGAACCATCTGGGTGCAGTGGCCTGATATTCACCAGGACCACTGAAGATGGCTCAGGATACATTGTAAGACCCTAGCCCTTTCAGGCCTTTTCAGGTATTTTCAGGTTCTCACTTTGAGTGAGATAACACCCATTCAGTGAGTAGGCCTCTTAAAGAAGTTAATCAAGGAATGACCCCTTTAATCAAAACTCCAAAAAACAATCAGACTGGGAGGGGAAGAACTTCAGGGTTCCTGGCCAAAAGAGAAACCATTACTATTTGGTATTTACATTCACTCTATGCTAGGAGGGCAAGGACTTGTCCAATCCATGAGCTCCAGAGTGAATTGGGTTTAACGTTTGGTTTTTGAGAAAGCAATCTAGCCAGTCTTGGTCTTGGTCTTGGTTGGTTCATTGTTGTGCTTCATTCTTGAAGAGGACCAAAATGACATCACTATGCTTGAGTCAAGATTCAATGTGTCCGGCTGTGGCTCATCAGGCCAATACAAGCTTGGAATGCTTTACCACGAGTCAGGCACAAATAGTCCATGTGAACATTCGGGGTGGATACACCAAATTTGCTCATCCTGCATTTACTTCGAGCTGTTTCAATTCTGCTTTGCTCATGGAGCACAGCACCTTCTTTGATGTGGGAATGCCATGCTGAGAGGTCCTGTGCCAATTTCTCCCATGTCACACAATCAGTTCCAAAGTTCTTGAGAGAGATCTTGAGAGTGTCCTTGTATTGCTTAGGAGGCAGCCTTCAGCCATCAAAATGGAGTATGGGGAGGAGGCAGAAGCGAAGGCAGGGGCAGGGGCAGTGGCAGGGGCAGAGGCTACTCATAGGTTGTGTTTTGTCCTTTGTTCTCATTCTCGAAGAGGACTAGTGACCAGGAATAAGGCAATAGGAATGAGTAAGGCAGTGATCAACAGGCCCTGGGAGTGGTGAGGAACACCAGTCTAATGAATACTTTTTTTCCATTCCCCTACTCTGGTCCTCCAGAAAGAAAACCATTTGCCCTTTCAAATCCTTCGCTTCTTTCTTTACCCCTTTCTGATTCAAAAGGAGAAGGAAGTCTGGGTGGAGGGGAGGAAAGACAATTTGATCTCTAAGAGAATCTTGCAACTCACTCTTGGGTGAGTTATTCTCTGATTGTTTACTTTCAGGGTTTATGCTATTAAAATGTTGCTATCAAAACTTTTGTAATGTGTGTGTATGCCTACATAGGTTATGGGTCTATCCACTTGGCTTGTCTAAATGTGACTCACTAAGAGTTATTAATAGATATCTCGGGAATCTTGCCAACCACGATTCCTGCCAACAGGGGAGTGGGAGAAAGGGCAACAAAGCTTAGCCACTCAGCTGTGCTCAGAGAAGGTCTAGTAGAGAAGAATTATGTCTATATTGTTAGTCTAAAGGAAATGATTTTGGGGGATGGGGGGCTCAGAATGCTTTCCTGGTTCTGTCCCATTATCCCTTTAAGAGAATGGAGTACACCAAACTTCCAAACTTCACCTTTTCTCACCAAATGCTAGTTATGCAGAAGAGGATCAGGAAGATTATTGAATAAACCCATTTATCCAAGGGAATAGCAATAGAAATTAGATAATTTATGCATATCAGATAATACACAGACCATACACAAAATGAATGGTGGGGTGTGGTAAAAGCAGGGAGAAGAGAGAGAAGAGAAAAGAAGAGAGGACAGAAGAGAGAGGACGCAGACAGAAAAGATGGAAATCGGCCATAAGTCAAGGCACCAGCTTTATCCTATATTTCAGTTTTTGAGACTCTTTTCTCAATAGTGTAGCTGCCACTTTTGACTGAGGTCAGTTTGGGGTGATGGCTTCCCTTTGGACTGCCTAGACTAATAGAGTAGGTTTGCTTTAGCTATGCAACAACTGGCCAACTTTCATTGTTTGGAACTCAAATCACGTAGAAGTGAACTTCAGCAAGTCTTTTGCTGCTAAGGTATCCCTGTTTGGAGCTAGATGGCTCCTGGCTTTGCTTATATAGTCTCTGTGATAGCAATATAAATACCTCATTTATTCATTCAACAAACATTTATTTCATGCCTGTTTTAGTCAAAGCATTTTTTTCTGTAGATTGTGGGGTAGATGGTAGTGTCAAACTCAGAAAGAAGGGGATCCCTGCTGGTGGTATATTGACTTAGAAAACCACAAATGAACATTGTCTATTGTTGTATAAATCATAATACAGAAGTAGAAAAACTCAAAACACATTCAGGACTTTTGGTCCCTCCTGGTTCTGTCCTGGGCCTTCTTCTTTTCTCCCTCTGTACTATGGCACTTGGTAATCTCAGAGTATTTAGTTACCATCTCTATTGCTGATGAGTCTCAAATCTACTTTTCCTGCACCAATCTCTCTGCTGAACTCCAGTCTTGCATCCCCAACTGCCTTACAGACATTATGAACTGGATATCCAGTAGACATCTTAAATCCAATTTATCCACAACAGAGCCTATTATTACCTGTCCCTACCCCCCAACCCCTCAAACCCTCACTCCCTCTTACTTCACCTACTATTGTAGAGGAAAACATCATCCTCCCATTCCCTCAGGCTCTCAACCTCGGACTCATCCTGTAATACTCTTCCCTCCCTCTCCCCCATATCAAGGCCTATTGATTTCACCTTTGCAACACCTCTCAAAAAGGCCCTTTCTTTCTTCTGACACTGCTACCACTGTAGTTCAGTCCCTCATCACCGTATTCCTTGATTATTGCAATAGCCTGCTGGTGGGCCTGTCTGCCTCAAGTCTATCCCATGTCCAATCCCTCCTCCACTCAGCCACTAAAATAATTTTTCTAAAATGCAGGTCTGATCATATCAACCCTGTACTCAGTAAACTGCAGTGGCATTTCATTGCCTCTGGGAATAAATACAAAATTGACATTCAAAGCCCTTCATAACCTAAGGCCTTTCTAGTCTTCTTACACCTAACTTCACCATATGTACCCTTTGATCCAGTGACACTGACCTCCAGGCTATTGCACAAACAAGATACTCTCTATCCTTCAGGTCTGGACACTTTCTCTGGCTGTTCCCCATGCTTGGAATGCCTCTCCCTCCTCCACTCTGACTATTGACTGTCTTCCTTCACATCCCAACTAAAATCCCACCTTCTACAGGAAGCTTTCCCTAATGCCTCTTAGTTCCAATGACTTCCCTCTGTTATTTATTTCCTGTTTATCTTATAAATAGCTTGCTTTGTGCATATTTGTTTGCATGTTGTCTCTTCCATTGGATTGTAAGATCTCCTTGGGGACAGGGGCTATCTTTAGCCTCTTTTTGTATGCCCAGCACTTAGCACAGTGCCTGGCATGCATATTTATTGGTTGATTGATTGATGTGAAAAGGCCTAGGAAAGCTCAGCTTTCCTGACAAACACTCCTCCAGAAAGAAAACCATTTGCCCTTTCAAATCCTTCACCTCTTTGTTTACCCCTTTCTGATTCAAAAGGAGAAGGAAGTCTGGGTGGAGGGGAGAAAAGACAATTTTATCTCCAAGAGAATCTTGCAACTCACTCTTGGGTGAGGAAACACTTAAAACTTAAAAGGAGGAAAAACTTAAGAGAACATCAGCCTAAACAATGATCCATAAGACCATGGGTCAACATTAGTTGACCAGTATAGAATGTCATACCTGTAGATACTCCAAGTGGAAATACACCAAAGGCACATAAGCCATCCTGATCTTGCAAATGGATTATGAAACCATCAGGAATTCAACCTGATCTGTCAGAGCTGCTGTGAAGAATGGAATTAGTCCCTGGTTGTCCACTAGACAAGGAGATAGGGCCAACCAGTCCATGCATACCTCTGGAATCTTCAGTGTTCCTGAAGATGACACTTCTGTTGAAGCCACAGTATTCTGGGGGCAAGCAGAGCAAGGTGATTGTCTGACATGAGGGAGAAGGAGAAGACATGGTTCAGCCCCCATGTAGTTCATGTCAGGAACCCTCCTGAGACCTGAGACCAGCTTTACCTCTGACATCTGATTCAGGACTATCAAAGCTGCAATGCATTGAGCCAAATTTCAGCTAATGGTTGAACAAAGATAAAGGAAAAGAGAGGGGAGGTCAAGGTCAATATGCATTTTGGGATACCAGGAGATGGAGGCAGAAGACAAGAAGTGCAGAAGGTGGGGCCTGCCTCCAGTTACCCCATCCTAGGAGCAGCAGCATCCAGATTTCAGAGGCGACACAACTAGGCAGGTCTTGCCTCACCCCATCCAAAAGTGTAAGAAGGGTCAGAACAAAATCCCAATTCAGCAGCTGAAGTTTGAGCTATGGGTAAACATAAGAAATCTCTGAATATAGTGAAGTAATTTTCTGAGTTAAGAGAAGTCCAAGAGATAAACTCAGATAAAGAGAATAACTTAAAGACAAATACAAATGCAGTTTCATTAAAATGAATGATGGCTACAAGGTCTTCTTTAAGACTGAATAGAAGAAATGCAACAGTGAATTTTTTTAAAAAAATGAAATTAAAACCATTGGGGAAAAATTGTAGAATAGGTAGCAATGGACAATATGACTCTCTGAAAAAAATGGAATGAACAAAACTCATTCAATGAGAAAACAAAAAATATTAGGATAAAGTCAAAAGGTGGAAATAAGTAACACTGAAAAAAATTCATGGGGAGCAAATTTAAGAATCTTAGGATCCTTTGAATACAATGACTGGCTAAAAAAATCTCTGGACACCTTATTTTTAAAAGCATACAACAAAAATTTGCAGATCAGAATCAGAGGAAAAAGTGAACATAGGAGAAATCAGGATTGTGGGAAGATGGTAGACTACAAGGAACCTCCTACCATCTCCTCTCCCCTGGTAGTGCTCAAAAAAACACAAGGGGAGGAACAATGAAAAAGAAAACCAAGAGAATCAGCTATTAACATTTCTTCCAGTCTAGGAGAACAGAAAAAAAGCCTCTGGATGCCATGAGTGGAGAAAAGCCAAGATAAATGGGATATAAAATATGTTGGTCTCATAATAGCAGGGGATAGGGCCAGAGCAGATTCCAACTCAGTGACACAGCATAATCCTTAGTCACTGCAAGAAAACAGACCAATGGGTAGAAAACACCTAGCTTGGCTCAAGTCTGAACCTTCATTCAGCTAACCTGGGCCTGCACCTCAACAATTCTACAGAACAGGGAGTCTAATCTTAGTTACACATTCAGGACTAAGCAGGGCCTGCCCACACAATCCAGGAATACAAAAGTATAATTTGAACCAAGCACAGCACCCCAATGGAAATTGAGGACAAAAATATGAGTAAAAAGAAGAGAATACTAAACATAATGAAGAAATACCTTGTATTGAGAGCTGGCCAAGGTGGTAAACCCAGAAGAAGAAACTTCAGATAAGATCAAATGACATAACATATGTTAAATGCTTTGTACATATTAAAGCATTATGTAAATTCTAATTATTATTATTCATAACAATATTAACTGAAAATAATAACCATAAAAAGCATTGGATGCCATATTTCAGAAATAAAACTTACCAGTCTTTTTGAAGAGGAGGGCAAAGTGAAAATAGAATATGTTGGTAATCTCTTTAAACTCCCAAATGAAAACTCAGAATATCATAGTCAAAATCTAGAGCTTTCAGGTCAAAGAAAAAATACTTCAAGCAGTCATACAGAAAAAAGTTCAGGTACAAAGTATTTTGCAAAAGCAGCAGCTATTCTAATGGGAAATGTTGTATTATGATATTCCAAAAGGCAAAAAATAAAAGTTTATAACAAAGAAAAACCTATCTGGCAAAATTGAATATTATCCTACAGAGGAAAAATAGATCTTTAATAAAATAAGGGATTCTCAAGGATTCCTGATGAAAAGGCCAGAAGTGAGTAGATGCTTTGGAATGGAAATGCAAGAGACAAGGGAAGCATAGAAAGGTTCCAACATTTCATAAATTCAAAGGGACTATGTGAGAAAGAACTACCTATATGCTTAATTGGGGGAGAAGAAATAAGTGTGCTCTCAGGACGTCAATATCTTTAAGGGTCAAAGAGAAAATTAACTAAGAGAGTAAAAGGGGATATGGAAGGTTTTGTCTTATTTTGATGATTGTAGGACTAGGGGACTATACTCTGGAGGAAATGGGAATGAAACAGAGGGAACTCACCATATACATAATAGGAATACTTGAGATAGAATATATAAACATGGGGGAAGGGATGGGGGAACAGGTGTCTCATGAAAGTCATTTTCATCTGATGTCATCTTATCTTCATGGCCAGGAAACTCTTCTTTGGGAAATCTAATTTTGCTGCAGAGTTGAATCAGACTTGGTGCTCACATCTCATTAGCGTTCTCTTATTGGAGGGCAGAGTTATGAGCTACAAAATTTCCATTTGATGGGGCTTAGGAGTGTCTTTTCGTCATATTCTACCAATTGCACTGCTTTTGAATTTCTTTGGACCTCTCCATCATGTCCTCACCCCTATCTGGAACCCCCTTTCATCTTCCTTTTGTTTGTTGTCTTATCTTCTCCCATTAGATTGTAAGGTCCATGAGGGCAAGGATTGTTTTTCTTTTTCTGTTTCTTTGTATGTCTCTAGCATGTAGTGTAGTGATTGGCATAGAGTAGGTGCTTAAAAATGTTTATTGACTGACTAATTTGGAAAAAGGAAGATTACACACACTTATACAACATACAAACAGCTTGATGTAGAAGTGAATTAATTTTAACAGATATAAATAGGGGTCAAAAGATGGAAATGAGTACAGAGTAGCACTCAGTTTGGTGCCAGTGATCTAAAAAGGAACAGCAGGATAGATGAAGGAAGAGTCATAAGTAAACTCTAACATTGTGAGGGTTGGGGGAGCCTGCAGGACAGATTAAAGGGAAAAAAGAGTAAAAAAACTGTGATCAGGGGCTGGATGAGGGAAAGAGAAGGACAGTAGGATGGAAACAGACTGCTTCATTGACTGATCACAAGTGTTATTCAAACTACTTCTCTTTTACTACCTTATTTTTATTTATAAATGGAGGACAAAGATAGGACAAAGTCTGAGAGGACAGATGATAGAGGAAAATATAATTAACAGTCACATCCATGAACATGAATGGGAGGAACTCAGCCATAAAACAGAAGAAGACAACAACATATTTTAGAAAGCAAAATTCAGCAATATGTTATTTGCAAGTAACAGACTTGGAATATAAAGCTTTGCATAGAATTAAAATGAGAGGCTGGAGTGGAATTTTTTATGCCTAATATGCATATAAATCAAAATAAAGCAACAGCTATGATAAAAAAAGATAAGCAGAGAAACTATATTATGCTTAAAGAAACCAGAGCTGAAGAATTAATGCCTGCATTGAAAATGACAGAATCTAAATACCTAAATTAATACTACATTAACATCAGGGAGCAACAGTAAAACTATCAAAGTAGAGGGATCTCAACATACCTCTCTCAGACAGACAAGTCTAACAAAAAGATAAGCAAGAAAGCAGTTAAAGACCCCAATGGAACTTTAGAGAAATTAGGGATAAGAAATATCTGACAATTACTGAATGAGAATAGAAATGAATTTATGTATTTCTAGGGAATAAAATTACTTAGCTAAAATATGAACAAAAGCAGAAATACTAAACACATCATTTGTTGATTCCAATGCAATAGTAATTATACACAATAAAAGGCTGTAGAAGAACAAAAAAATCAATCAGAGACTAAATAACTTATTGCTAACAGACTATTGAGTCAAAGAACAAATGATAGAAACAATAGAAAATTTCACCAAAGAAAATCTCAAGACTGAGGCAAAACACCAAAATTTACGGATTACTGCAAATGTAAGGAGAAAATACATATTTTAAAATAATTTCATCATCGAAAAGAAAGAACCAATCAGTAAACTGGACATAAATCTGAAAAGAAAGTAGGACACCAAATCAAAACCTTCAAATTAGCAACAAAATTAAAATTCTGAAAATCAAGGGAGATAAAATTGTGAAACCAAATGATGGAGGAACATTGAATTGATAAATTCAAAGCTTGTTTTTAAAAATGAAGAATATAGCTAACTAGCTAATCTATTTTTTTAAAAATAGAGGAAAAGCAAACTGTTATAAATAAATAAGTAAAAAATAATTGAAATGGAAATAAAAGAATCAGAAACTATTTTGCTCAATTACTGTGTCAACAATCCAGCTAGCAGCTGTTGTGGGGGTGAAAGACCAATACAAACCCAACAACAAGAATGCTACCAGCATGCTGTAAAAGCACAGGTTCTTTTGATCTGCTTTAGTAAGGAAAGCAACATTAAGGGGTTGACAAGCTTACTTTAATTCAGCATACAAATATCATTCACTTAGTTCAGGGGAAAAAATCACCACCCTGAACTTCAGAGCAAAATACAAACAAATTACAAACATCAACAGACAGACCTTGTTTGATTCAAATCCCAATACATAGTTACCAGAATTTAATAAAGTCCCAGCATCTGGGTTTACAAGCTGGAGGGCTCTTAGCTACAGCTGTTGGGAGTCTCTGCGAGCCACCAAAAGTGAGAGCCCTGCGCAAATGGCTCTGTCTTCTCTTCTTAAACCATTTCAGATGTCATCAAACATCACATGAATGACCAGAACTTAGGCTCCTATGATTGGCTCTGGAGTTAGCACCTCCCCTTAGTTAGCCCCACCTTGGGCCCCACCTTAGTTACCAATCCACACCCACATAGGTTTTACACCTAATAGGGGTTTGGGCCTGGGGCTTAGCTCCTAGTAAGACTCAATGAAATACACTGAATTACTCAAAGGAAACAAAAGCCAAAGTCTTCAAGGGCACTTGGTCGGACTGAGTGCTAAGAGCCCATTTTGCTTACCAACACAATTACATGCCAACAAAAATGGTAACTTAGATGGAAAGGATGAATATTTTCAAAAATATGAAGTCCTCTGATGAAAAGAAATTTTTTTTAATAACCAAATATCAGAAAAAGAAATTGAACAGTGAATGAAATCTCAAAGGGAGGGGAAAAATCTAGGACCAGAAGGATTTACAAGTGAATTCTCTCAAATATCCAAAGAATAATTAATTCTAATAATGCATAACTGTTCATAAAAATAGAAAAATGAAGAGGCCCTTTCAAGCTGTTTTCTTTGATAGCAATATGGTCTTGATATCACCCCCAAGGAGGGACCAAGCAGAGAAAGAAAACTAGAGAACAGTACCTTAGTGAACATTGTTACACAAATTTGAAATACAATAGTAGTAAATAGGCTAATACACACATTTAAGGATTATATACCCTTTCAAGATTATATTTATACCTGAAATGCAGTGTTGGGTTAAAATAAGAAAAACTACAAATATAATTAATCATATAAATGATAAAATAATAAAAAACATGATTATATCAATATCTGTTGAAAAGGCTTTTGACAGCATCCAAAATCCATTTCTATTATGAGATATTAGATATAACTGGGTTTTTCCTCAACATGGTTAGCAGCACTTCTCTAAAACCAAAGCAAAAATTATACAAAGAGGGGCCCCATGAGCTCTTCACTAAAGCCTTCCAAATACCAGTAAAAATGACTCTAAACAAATTCTAGAGCAGCAGAACCCACAAAAAGAGAGAGTGAAACAAATTTCTAGCCCAAGACAACCTAGTCTGTTGCACCAGGCTGGGAGAGGAGTACAATTCAGCATGGGTCATGCCAGCACAGGCTGCACCAGCACAGACCAGCCTCAGCAAACCTGGAGCAGGCCTCGGCACTGAATCTCTGGCACCTGAGGAGGTTTCCAGACTTCTCAACCCATAAATGACAAAGACAACTTAGAAGGTCTGTTGGGAATGGTCTGTTAGACCTGGGTGAGAGAGGAGCACAGACTAGCCCTGGCCCCAGCATAGCCTCTGGGTGGCAGCAGTGGCAGTGGCTGTAGCTGCTTCCAGAGCTCTCAGAGAATAGACCACAGACAGTAAGGGGATCTAACAACTGATTAGAAGGAGATTATAGGGATCTCTTTGCTGCCACTGAGGTAGGACTCTGTTGCTTTGACCATCCTTGGATCTGGGTTGCAGTCCTGAGTCGCAGTCCTAGGTAAGGAGGAGCACTGGCATAGCAGAGCTGGTGGCAGCAGTGGGGAGGGAACCCTCCTCCCAGTTCCAGGGCAGAAAAGAGTGCTTGTGATCACTCACTGACCAGAGCACAGGCTAGGTGAGGAGTAAACATCCCTCCTTGTATCATACCACTTTGGAAGAACTGAAAATTTATAGGTCCCTAAAGTATCTCTGAAAAAAGCTGCACAAAACTCCCAAAGCTTAGCACAGTATGCCCTCCACACTGGAATCAGAGTCCTACCTTAACAAAGAGTTAAAAAGTCAAATGATTGGCTGGGAAAATGAGCAAACAATGGAAAAAAAAAACCTCAGACTATAGAAACTTACTTTAGTGACAAGGAAGATCAAAGCATACACTCAGAAGAAGACAAGAAAGTCAAAGCTCCTACATTCAAAACCTCCAAGAAAAATATGAATTTGTCTCAGGCCATGGAAAAGCTCAAAAAGGATTTTGAAAATCAGGTAAGAGAAGTAGAAGAAAAATTGTTTTTACATGTAACTGGGAAATAAGATACACAGGCAATGGGGTATAGAAATCTATCTTACCCTACAGGAAAATAGAACCTGAAGGGGATACGGGGAGTAGTGATAGAAGGGAAGAAAGATTGGTAATCAGAATGCAGCCATCATAGGCTGGAGGGAGGGGAGAGATGGGGAGAAAATTTTAAACTCAAAATCTTGTGGAAGTGAACGTTGCAAATAAAATACATACATACATACATACATAACCAGAAATGTGAATATATATATGCATATATACACACATATGTATATGTATGTATATATATAAATAAAGGTAAGAGTACTATTTAATAAGATTTGATTTCAAACAAGGGTGCAAATGATCACCATTTAACATAGTGCTAAATACATAAGCTATTAGCAATGGTAAGAAAAAGAAATTGAGGGAATAAATATAGGCAAAGAAGAAACAAAACTGTCACTTTTTGCAAATGATATGATTCTCTATTTGGAAAATCACAGAATCAGCTAAAATTAACTGAACCAATTAACAATATCAGCAAAATTGTGGCACGCAAAATATATTCACACAAAACATGAGCATTTCTATATCTAACCAACAAAACCCTTCAGGAAAAGACAGAAAGACATATTCTATTCAACATAATTACTAAGACTAATACCACACAAGAACTATAAGAATGTTAATTCAAAACATTTCTTACAGAAATAAAGATAAAACTAAGTAATTGGAGAGCTATTAATTGTTCAGAGGGTTTATATCTGTAGTATGTTCTTGTATAAAGAATAGTGAGTTTCTCGTGTATAATTTTGGCCACTTGGTCATTTTGCAATATGCAATGGTAGATACCCAGTTTCCATCATTTTATTATATGATCAGTGTCAATCAGTTCTCCTAGCCTCCATAATGATAATATTTTTGTAATTTATGGTGGCATTGACCGAATCCTGAAATGCGATCTAAACCCTTCCATTTCTATAAGCAAATTAGCATGAATCAGTCATTTGTTGGATGCATCTTTGTTGACATAGTTTTGGTTAAAACTAAGTGGATGTCATCCATGTAAATAAGGTGTTTTGATTCCATTCTTATGCTGTAAAGGGATCCATGAGAATGCAGACTCTGTCTCAGTAGCGGCAGCAACAGAGAAAGTGAACAGCGTTGGTGATAATACCTCATTAGGCATCGGCAGTGACTATGGATCAAGGAGAAAAAAATTGTGGATTCTATTTTAAGTGGATATGGTAGAGGACCAAATTATAACTGACTTCATACTTATTAATTTATAAATCAAATCAACTGTGACCCATCACATCCTGATTTCTTTTGATAACGTAAACTTGCATTAAGAGCTGAGGGCCTCAAGAACTGTGAACACTACCATATGAGAAAGAAAGAGGAATGGGCTCATGGGCTACCTCTCTGCTGAAACTAATTGGGGAGGGAAAAACAAACAGAAAAATTTTGCCATGCAGAGTCAAATAGATTTTCTTTAGAGTTAGATTTTTAAGAATATGAGAAAAGAGTTTATGTGAAAAGCAATCACGTAAGAATCAAGGCTAAATGTGTTATTCAAGTCTTTGAATGTGACATGCTGGCTAGTGGGATTTTTAATTATAATTTCTCAGGCAGAAAGGTTTTCCATCACTGTTCTATAAAATGGAGATGAACTCCAAAGTACATTTTAAGTACCCACTCTTGGCATTCGAAAAGGGTGAAAGCAGACTCATATAAAAATAAATACATTATCTTGAAAATTTCAACCTTATTAAAATGGTGTTTGAAATAAATTGCCATTTTGTTGCATAACAGCATAGTTTTACAATAGATATGAGAGCAACAGACAAAAGTTCATCTAACTCCTCTTTCCCTTTCAAAGAATGATTTTTTTTATATTTCATTACTTTGGTGAGCCCACGATTTTGTTGGGGTAAGAACTCCCTCACCTAGGGAAGTTTATAACACATCTATGCCTTCTCATCCTGTGTACTTCTCCAAAGAAGATTGCCTATATGCTAGAGCCTTTCCTTAAAGTCTTTTTAATATTTTGTGAATTCTAAATCAGGTTGTCCATGTGACCTTATCTGCCTTTTCCTTCCCAATCCCTTGCAAACTGATTTCTAACTCCAGCATTCAGTTGAAACTGTTCTCTCCAAGGTTGTGAATTATCTCTTCACTGTTAAATCATTATCCTTATCTCAGTTTGCATTCTGCTTGATTTTTCTGTAGTTTTTGACACCATCAACCACCCCCTCCTAAACTTTCTCACTTCCCTTGGATTCTTCTAGCTATCACTCTTTCTCAGTCTCTTTTGCTGAATTACTCTCTTCTGCCAACTATGTGTGGTAGCCCATTAATGCTGCATCTTGAAGCTTCTCTCTCCATGATGCCTCTCTTGGTGGTCTTATAGCTCTTAAATGTGTATTTTTCATTTCGTTTCAGATTGCTTCACAATTAGCTAGTCTTGATCGCTATCCTGAACTTTGATCCAGTACTGTTAGCAGATGGCCAAATTGTTTTAACCCGAATGTGCTATAGGCATCTCATAGTCAACATGTTCAAAACATTACTCATGATATAACAATGAAAACAATAATAATTCGGCTGGCGTATATATGTTCACACACACACACATATATACATATGCACATACACAAACACACACATATATAGTACTTACTATGTTCCAGGCACTGCATTATGTGCTTTACAAATTAGCATCTCACAATAACCTTTGGAGATAGGTACTACTATTGTTTTCTTTTTATACTTGAGGAAACTGGAGTAAAGAGAAATTAATTGATTTGCCCAAGGTCACACAGCCAGTAAGGTTGGATTTGAACTCAGGTCTTCCTGACTCCAGACCCAACTCTCAATTCACTGTGCCACCCCATGTCCATCCTCCAAATTTCATTTTTTTGTTAATGGCCCCATGATCTTTTCAGTTGCCCAGATTAATTCCAGATAATTCCTTCTGCCTTTACAATATTGCTTGCATTTCATTCTCTCCACTCATATAGGCTTTATCCCACTGTAATTGAACTATAATTGGGTTAATTCCCTTTACTGGAAATTCAGGGAGTTTTAATCTCACGAAGAGAAAGAAACTACTGCAATATTTAAGCAGGGGCAGAGGACTTTGAATCTAGTAATTTTGAAACAAAAAGTCTATAATGGTTTAGGGGGAAGAGAAGCAGTTGTTTGGAAAGAGAGATGATGTACTCTAATGGTGTTAACACTCCTGCTCAGTGAGCTCTGTGTAAGAGAATTTATAATTATGATTTTTATAACCTTTTGTCTTATGCTCATTCCTGAAAATATCAAAGAAATTGATTCACATGGACTTAGACCCATTTTCTACTTGCCTAGAAAATAAGCTCTTTGTTATAGCCAGGCTAGGTTACATTCAACATGGAGTTGTCATTATTTTGTGATACCTTTTTGAGGTTTTCTTGGCAAAGATGTTGCACTAGTTTGCCGTTCCCTTCTCCAGCCCATTTTACAGATGAGAGAACTCAGGCAAACAGTGTTAAGTGACTTGCCCAAGGTTACACAGCTAGTAAGTGTCTGAGGCCAGATTTGAAATCAGGGAAGATGAGTCTTCCTGACTCTAGGTCTGGCACTCTGTTCACTATGGCACCTAGCTGCCTCTAATTGAACATGGAATCCTCTTGCAAAACTTCAGCCTCCAATTTGAAGAGGAAGGGAAAAGGGAAAGGTAGGGACTTCATAGGGCTTCATAGTATGAGGCGAAATGTATGACTTAGGAGGAATCTGCTCATGCCCAAATTCCCAAACAAAAAAGAGCGAATGCTAAGCCAACTTTGTACTCCAGAACAGTAGCTAATGGTTATACTAGTTTAAGCAAGAGGTGGCTCAGATCTTAATTCACAAAGATGATTCTTCTTGACCCCAGGCCCAGCATACCATCTATTGTATCACCCAGCTGCCCTGGGCAAAGAAACCAACCTTTATTAAGAGAAACAAAGGTGGGGTCTACAATCTATCCAGTATGGTCTGAGACCCCAAGATACAAAATTCACAGTTATTTATAAGTCTCTTGATTCACGTATGGCGCAAAAAAAAATCCTCTAGAAGTTCTCATGCAAGATGGCATTTTGCAGGTCGTTATGTCCTAATTTTGTAACATCCTAAATTTATTCTTCCCAGGATGTCTCAATTAGCCCTTTGATGTCTCAATTTGATGTCTCTTGCTTTATCATTTTAATATAAAGATTAACATATAGGTATTATTATTATAGCCACATATTTAAGATACACCCTTTATAATGATTTAGTTACACTTAGGTTAACTAACACAGAAATTTTTCTGGGACTACATCACAGTTTGTTTACACACAGGTTTTTTTTTTAACCCAGGCCTATATTCTTACTATAAATCACAATTATTTCTTATCTTAATTATGATACATGATAAAAGATTAGCAAGGCAATACAGAGCAAAGCACTTGAAGCATTGGTTATTGAGCTTTTTTCTTTCAGACAATAGTAGTTTAATATTCTAATATAAGGAAATAAGATGAATCTGAAATGCTCTATTCTTGATGAAGTTATTTCAGCTCTTTGTAAAGAATATTTTCCTATCTAAAATGTTCACTAATGTTATCTGGGGTTATCCAGGCTAGGATTTTCTCAGGAATTAAAATCAGTTTCAGTAACCTATTGTTTACTGATCCTATTCTCTTCCCCTTTTTTGGAAAATCAGGACAGCATTGGCTCTTATCCTATCTTCTGGTGTGTGTCCTCTTCTTTATGATCTCTTAAATATCTTCGACAACACTTTGATAATCATTCCTGTCAGTTCTTTCAGGACCTCAGCTTTTAACTCATTAGGGACGGTTGACAAAATCATCAGGAGCAATCAGGTATCCCCTTACTTCTCTTGGGTATTAACTCTACGTTAATAATTTTTTCTTTGTCATTTCCAGTGTAACGGACAATCTCCCTTGCAGAGAAAACATGCTAAATATAAACTGAGGAGCTCTTTCTCCTTTCTGTTGTCACCTCATACACCTCAAGCCAATGTCCCTTCTTTGATCTTTCTTTTTTCCTCCCAGTATATTGTTTAATTGTCGTCTTTAGCTTCTCATCTTCTAAAGGAAGCCCTCCCCAACCCCACTTAATTCTTTTTATCCAGTATATAGCTTGTTTGTACTTATTTGTTTGCATGTTTTATTCTCTCCCTTCATGACATTGTAAGCTCCTTGAGGACAAGGGATTTTTTTTCTTTTTGTTTCTGCTTAGAATAGTGCCTGGCATGTTGTTTGTTGCTCATTTGGGTCCAACTCTACATGACCCCATGGAGGTCCACGAGGTTTTCTTGACAAAAACACTTAAGTAGTTTGCTATTTCCTTCTCCAGTGTGTATTACATATTTATATACAGGAACTGAGGCAAATTGGGGTTAAACGACTTGCCCAGGGTCACACCACTAGGAAGTGTCTGAGGTTAGATCTTTCTTACCCCAACCCCCGTGTTCCATCCACTGCATCACCTAGCTGTGTATACAGTAGGTACTTAATAAGTAAATATTTATTGACTGACTAATTGATGTCTTGAATACATGCCCTGGGAAGATAACATACCTCTCTGTTATTGCTGCCAGGTCAACAAATAGCTGCCTCAGCACCCTTGAACAAGGAGGAATCACCAACTATTTCCATTTTTCTTCTCTTCTTTTGATCTTTACTGGATCATCTCACACTTTCTATGCTTTTTCTTTTTTATATTTTTTCATATTTTATTATTTAATATTTTTAGTTTTCAACATTGATTTCCACAAGATTTTGAGTTACAAATTTTCTACCCATTTCTACCCTCCCCCACCCCAAGATGGCTATATTATGATTGCCCCATTCCACAGTCAGCCCTTCCTTCTGTCACCCTACTCCCCCCATCCCCTTTTCCCTTACTTTCTTGTAGGGCGAGATAGATTTCTATGCCCCATTGCCTGTATATCTTATTTCCCAGTTGCATGCAAAAACGACTTTTTTTTGAGCATCCACTTTTAGAACTTTGAGTTCCAAATTCTCTCCCCACTTCCTTCCCTACCCACCCTCCCTAAGAAGGCAAGCAATTCAACATAGATCACACATGTATCATTATGCAAAACACTTCCACAATAATCATGTTGTGAAAGACCAACTATATTTCCCTCCATCCTATCCTGTCCCCCTTTATTCAATATTCTCCCTTGACCCTGTCCCTTTTCCAAAGTGTTTGCTTTTGATTACCTCCTCCCCCATCTGCCCTCCCCTCTATTATCCCCCCCCCCTTTTTTATCCCCTTCCCCTACAATCCTGTGGGGTAAGATACCCAGTTGAGTGTGTATGTTATTCCCTCCTCAAGTCAAATCCAATGAGAGCAAGATTCACTCATTCCCCCTCACCTGCCCCTTCTTCCCTTCCAACAGAACCACTTTTTCTTGCCACTCTTATGTGAGATAATTTACCCCATTCTATCTTTCCTTTTCTCCCTCTCTCAATATATTTCTCTCTCACCCCTTAATTTGATTTTATGTTTTTAAGATATCATCCCTTCATATTCGACTCACCCTGTGCCCTCTGTCTATATATATGTATATTCCCTTCCACTACCTAACACTGAGAAAGATCTCATGAATTATATACATCATCTTTCCATGTAGGAATGTAAACAAAACAGTTTAACTTTAGTAAGTCCCTTATGATTTCTCTCTCTTGTTTACCTAAGAGTTTTCTTTTGGGGATCTGTTTCAATAGGTGTTTGGTGGATTCTTTCAATTTCTATTTTACCCACTGGTTCTAGAATATCAGGGCAGTTTTCCTTGATAATTCCTTGAAAGATGATATCTAGGCTCTTTTTTTGGTCATGGCTTTCAGGTAGTCCAATAATTTTTAAATTATCTCCCCTGGATCTATTTTCCAATGTCAGTGGTTTTTCCAATGAGACATTTCACATTGTCTTCCATTTTTTTCATCTCTTTAGTTTTGTTTTATAATTTATTGATTTCTCATAAAGTCACTAGCTTCTACTTACTCCAATCTAATTTTTAAGGTAGTATTTTCTTTGGTGATCTTTTGGACCTCTTTTTTCATTTGGCTAATTCTGCCTTTCAAGGCATTCTTCTCCTCATTGGCTTTTTGGAGCTCTTTTGCCATTTGGGTTAGTCTATTTTTTTAAGATGTTATTTTCTTCAGTATTTTTTGGGTCTCATTTAGCAAGTCATTAACTTGATTTTCATGATTTTCTTGCCTCACTCTCATTTGCCTTCCCAATTTTTCCTCTACTTCTCTTACTTGCTTTGTTTTTCCAAATCCTTTTTGAGCTCTTCCATGGCCTGAGACCAATTCATATTTTTCTTGGAGGCTTTTGATGTAGGCTCTTTGACTTTGACTTTGTCTTGTTGACTTCTTCGGGCTGTATGTTTTGATCTTCTTTGTCATCAAAAAAAAGATTCTATAGTCTGAATCTAAGTCTGAGGCTGGTCATGTTCCCAGCCAGCTACTTGACCCTTGAACTTTTTGTCAGGGTATGACTGCTTGTAGAGTAGAGAGTACTTTGTCCCAAGCTTTAGGGGCAGCACTCCTGTTTTCAGGGCTATTTCCACTCCACTGTCACCACAAGCAAGCTCTGCCACACCAGTGCTCTCCCTCCCCCAAGAACTTCCAACCAGGACCACGAACCTAATCCAAGCAGGGCAAAACAAGAGAACCTTGCCTCTGTACCAGCAAAGGGCTCCCTGCTCTCCTGCTCTGATTCACTCACTTGATTCATCTTACCACATGGACCAGGGACTCCGGAAGGAGCTGCAGGAGCTTCCTGTTGCTGTCTCCACCACCTCTGGGCCAACTCTGCCACTCCCAGGGCCTGGGGCCAGACCACACACTTCTCTTCCAGGGATCCAGCAGTTTTCTCACTAACCTGCTCATTTGTTTTTGGCATTTGTGAGTTGAGAAGTCTGGTAACTGTTACAGCTCAGTGATTGATGGCCCTAAGGTCTGCTCTGCCTACCTAACTCCTGGTCTGGTTGGTCCTGGCATGGCCAACCTTGGGCTGTGCTCTGCTCCCAGCACAATGCGATAGACACTTCCTAGTGACCATCCAGGTTGTCTTGGGCTGGAGACCTGCTTCCTTCTGCTATTTTGTGGGTTCTGCAGCTTTAGAATTTATTCAGAGCCATTTTTACAGGTGTTTGGAGGGATTTGGGGGAGAACTTAAGCAAGACTCTGCTTTCCAGCTGCCATCTTGGCTCCACCCCCTTTTCCTATGCTTTTTCTATATCATTCTTGGAAGAGTGAGAAGTTTCTTCCTCTTCAAAGTATCTCTCTCTCCAGAAAGGGCCTCTGAACCATGTAAAAACTAGTTATATAGCTGTCCTTTCCCTTCCCTTTTTCCTGTGGGTTAAACTTTTTATTCTCCATCCATCTGACAAGGGTCAAGTCTCCCTTTCTCAGTCTCAGATATAATTTTTCCTCCCATTAAACATTATAGACTGGATCAATAATTTTCTATGCTCTCCATTGTTGTTGAAATTTTCATTCTTATTGCCTTTAACTGCTTGTGGGTGATTATACCTCAATCCTAAGCTACAGGTTAAAACATTTATAGCCAATTATTACCTCTTAATAATTTGACAACCCATTCAAATTATTTTTCTTTATTTCAACAACTCCATAGCTACCCCATCAGTCCACTTTATCAATTAGCTATTCCTTTAATCCTTCCATTTACCTTGTCTTGTTTACCTTGCCTTGTTCTGCCAAATGCTACCTATTTCAGGTCCACTCCCTAATGTGCTTTAATCTTCTTTAATCTTTTTATATCCTTCTTAATTAGCCTTTTCCTGATTCTTTTTCAACCCTAAAGTAGAAATATAATTAGTACCTGGGCCTGGAAATCATTTACTTCTAAGTATTCCTCAATATCTCTCAAATTTTCTGCAATAGATTCCAAATTTTGCAAATTCCTCCTCCCTGAAGTCAACCTCTCACCTACATTATTTCTCCAAACTTTACCAAGTCATCTACAAGGTTTCCTTTTCCTTACTGGGGTCAAGTTTTTTTTTTCCTTCTCCTTTTTCTTCTCTCACAGAAGGCTTAAGTGGACAAAAGGTGGCACCAGCTTTGCAGCTTAGGATCTTAGAGAGTCGCTTGGGGGCGCTGAGACATTACATACCTCTTAAAAGTTCATATCATCAAGTTGTGTTAGAAACAGGATATGAACCCAGTGCTTCCCCGAGTTTAAGATCAGCTCTACTTAGTATGACACCTGCTTTTCACCTTGTACGTAGTAGGCATTTGAATGCTTGTTGAATTTTTGAATTGAGTGACCAGCCTATCTTTTCTCAATAAATTACAATGGCTTCATATTGCCCACAATGCTCTGCTGGGCATTCAAAGCCCTTCATAACTTAGCCCCCTCCTGCTTATTCTCCACTACCTTGTTTCCTTGATCAAGCAACACTGGCTTTCTGTCTGTTCCACAAAATCTGGCTTTGGGTCTCGCATTTTCTCTGGCTGTCCATCATCCCTAGAACACTATCCCTCCTCCACTCCAATTTACTGACCTCCTTGGCTTTCTTTAAGTCCCAACTAAAATCCAACGTTTTATAGAAAGCTTTCCCAACCTATTAATTATTTCCTATTTGTCCTGTATAGAACTTGCTTTGTATATATTTGTTTCCATGTTGTCTCGTCTATTAGACTGTAACCTCTTTGAGAGCAGGAAGTATCTTTTGCCTCTTTTTGTATCCCCAGCAATTAGGACAGTGTTTGGCTGTAGTAGGCACTTAATAAATATTGATTGATAGATTAGCCATGGATCGATTGGTCATACACATCCTTGATGATGCTTTATGCCAATTCTCACATGCAAATCAATAGGGATAGTATGTTGGAACCTACTTACACTTACTGAGTTTCCACAGCTCATGATACTTGTGAAAATGTTAATTATCAATTTATTTGGAAAGCTTCAAATATGTTCTTTTTTCTATTGCACAACACAAAAGAATTGGATTTTAATGTAACAAAACAGATTCTAGTCACTATATTAAAACATTTGCATATTAATTTTACAACCCAAAATACAAATTTCAAATTTCTTGAACCATATGCTTATCTTTTATAATAAAAGATATGATTAGAGTTTATCTCTAAGGACAAAGTATATAAAAGTATATTCTAATTACACTGATTCAAAGTAGCAGCTGATTCAAAATAATAGTTATATCTGAGATAATTGTTTTTTTATTGTTTAAAAGTTGAAAACTACTTGTGCTAAAAACATATATTTAATGTGCCAAATCTAGCTTAAGTCCATTGCTTATACATGCATTATTGATGTTAGACAAAATAAGACACATCCATATTTTTTTCTTTCCTTTTTATTTACCTTGAGATTTTACATTTATTTTAAATGTGTGGAAAATATGCAGTTAAACTGTACATATAATATTTTATTTTTTTCTTTAGCTAAGATTTTTGATTCCATTCTACATGGCCTTTTGGCCTTGACACTTCTACCGTTAATGGTTGATGTACAGCTATATCGAGGGTTGCCACAGAAGGGTAATTATTAACCAAATTAGTGAACCAAGATTAGCATTGGAGTAAATAGTAGGTACTGCTTTGCACAATTGATGTTTTTCCAATTGAATCTGATCTAACAAGTGTTTATTAAGTATCTACTATGTGAAAGATAAATATAGACCCTGCTTTTTAGGAGCCTGTATTCTAGTGAGTAGATAGTAGGTATATGATAATTTAAACAGGGAGAGAGCTCTGACAATGAGGAAGGAATGACTTTATGATATATATATATATATATACATGTATATACATATACATATGTGATATACATATATGTGTATATATGTATGTATATGTATATATATGTATATATGTATGTATACATATATATAAAATTGGGATTGTAAGAGAGAGAAGTGAGGAAGAAATGAGAGGGGAGAAGGTCAAGGAGAGGGAATGCTATGCATACAGAATAAGAAGTAGCTCAGTTTGACTGTAATAAAAAAAGCATAAAGAGGAATAATGTTGAATAATCCTAGAAAGTTAGGCTTGAGCCAGACCATAGAGGGAATTAAATATTACACTGAGGAATTTTCATTTTACATTAGGCAGGAAGAAAGGAAATGAGCATGTAATAAGTACCTATTGTGTACCTGGTATTGTGCTAAGTGCTTTTTTGGTGAATATTATTTCATTTTATCCTTACAATAACCCTGGGAGATAGATGCTACTATGATCCTCATTTTACAATTGAGGAAACTGAGGCATACAGAAGTTGAAGGACTTGCCTGAGATCACATAGCCAACAAGTGTCTGAGATGAGATTTGAACTCAGGTCTCCCAGATAAGTCATCTCACTTTTACTGTTCAGTTTTTTTCCACTGTAAAATTAGGAGGTTAGATTCAGATCCAATTCTATGATTCTTTCATTTTTATTTCGGAGATCATGTCAAGAGTACTTGGTTTGGAATTCAAAGACATAGGTTTGAATTCCAGCTCTATTATTTACTATTTAATCTCTCTGGATTTCAGTTTTCTCATATGTTAAATGAGAGAATGAGACTAGCTTATCTCTAAAGTTATTTTCAAATCCACATCTCGTGATCTTATTGTCTTATGATCATGACTTACCTGCATATTTTTAATGTGGTCTAATAATTGCAACATATCTTCTATTGTAGATTCTTCTGAATAATCCAAGCTCTAAAAATTTAGTATATAATACTAGAATTATAGGCTGGGATGCGGCAGATTTTTCATTGCCTGAAAAATATAAGAGTGTTATAACCATTGCTTCAAGGTAAGGAAATTTCTCTTTGCCTTTGATAAAATTAACACCAGTGTTTTAATAAGGGGCATGTGCATGTGCTTATAATCTGACTTTTTTTTGAGACACATAATGACAGGCTTTCAGTTAGACATCAATGAACTTTTCAGAATTCATATGTGCAATATTTTTCTTTTTTTTAAAGGCTGGTTTGCCAAAAGAAATATATTTTCCTTTTATGTAAACATGTAAGTTTAATTTTACTTCTGTGTAATTAATAATCTTTTGTGTTAGGAAGGAAACAAAAATTTATTAAATACGTATTATGTTCTAGGCACTGTGCTAAGCCCTTTACAAATATTATCACATTTTATCCTCACTATAGCCATGGGAAGTTGGTTCTCTCATTATCCCCAATTTACAGTTGAGGAAATTGAGGCCAACAAAGGTTATATGAATTTTCTAAGGTTGTACAATGAGTAAGTATATGAGGCTGGATTTGAACTTTGGTCTTCCTGACAGAAGGCTTAGCAAGCTATATATTGTACCACCAGTTGCCTTCATTAGATTTATTTCATTTTTGTCAGATTCTTTGTATTTCATATCTCTGGTTATAGCCCTATCTAGAGTATGTGGTAAAGACACCAAGAAGTATGCTGTCTCAAGGGTTTAGAAGAGCAATTTTAAAACTATGAGAATCTTAAATGCTACTTTGGTGTGGCCCCACTGAGGGCAAAGATTCTCATTCAATCAGAAATTTGAGAATAGTAAAATCAAGACAAGCATAAGTTTCCAATTCATTAATTCATTAATTAATTCATGAATATTTAGCCAATCAAGAAATTCACTTAGTCTGTCATGGTTTTAAAGGGCAAATAGTTTCTTCTTTACAGTGAGAAAATGTTGTTCACTCATTTTCAATTGTGTCTGATTGTTACCCCATTTGGGGTTTTCTTGTCAAAACTACTGGAGTAGTTAGCCATTTCTTTCTCCAGCTCACTTTACAGATCAAGAAACTGAGAAAATAGGGTCAAATGACTTGCCCAGGGTAACACAGATAGTATTGTCTGAGGACAGATTTAAAATTAGGAAGATAAGTCTTCTTGAATCCACTGAACCACCTAGCAGTCCCAAGAAAACATAATGATGATGAATTTTCTAGTTTGCCACTAAATGGTATTTAAAATTCGACTTTAGCTTATGTCATTCTATTGACCTAGATTATGTTCTCTAAGCGTTTGGGATCAATGAATTTCATAACTAATATTAAAAAAAACCATGTAGAATGGGCCTCTCTTCAAATGTGAACTCTTAAAACTATGCCAATTTCAAGGTGTGCTTTAGGTCAACATTTATTCAGAATCACAGCTTATAAATTAATCTTCCCGACCATGTTTACTTTTTACCAGAGCAATCAGAGAACCCTTCAGTTCAAAGCAATGACATCCAATATAAATAGCAATTAAAATCTTTCCATAAATACAGGAGTATATTCTTCTTCATCTTACCAACTGATCCCCACATTACCAAAGTGAGAGAAAACGTGAAAATGGTTGGCTGAAGGAAGAGAGAACATTTGAGAATGGACATAAATATAGGAAATATGCACAGCCAGGGAAATGCACTCACTAAGGCTGGAGGAACAGGGTGGAACATCACTCAATTTCTTCCTGCTCTTGCATAGTGTTGCTATTTTAGAACTTTATTGTAACATTGGTTCCTGTAAGAGCAATTTTTATGTAGAGGATTTTGATATTTAAGTGACTAAATCTTCTTGAATGGATTCAAAGGAGCATCTTCTTTCTAATGAATTTTGCTCCATTATAGTAAAGTTCTAGTGAATTTGACAAACTCTGTTATCTTCAGATAGTATTATATCAGAAAACAAAATGTTAAATGAAGGATGGTAGGAAACACCGTATTTTTTTAGTTAATGAAAATATATTTAAATGTGAATGTTATAAGGTGCAACAGCGTAAAGGTAATTTTTTAAAAAAAGCTTTAGACATGGAGTTAGCAGATATGGTTTTGAATCCTGGCATCAACACTTGGCAACTATGCTGCCTGGGGATGTTATTTAACTTCTCCGATCAGTAATTTCATGATATGTGAAATGTGAATAACATACTATCGATCTTTAAAGGTTATGTGGAAAATGCTTTGTAAAGTGCTAAAGTAAATGCAAAGAAGTTAGCATGAGGGTAATGAGAAGTTACCAATGAAATACTAGAGTAGGGGAAAAAACAAACTCAATCATTTTGTCTCTACTTTGCCTTCAAACAAGACATGTACCTTACATCACAACTAGGTGATAATCTATTCTCTTGTAAAATATTATTAGAAGAAATTCCATGACATTTGCAATGTATTCTTGTTTTTTGTAAGTTTTCAGTATCAGTTTTTCCAAAACAGTAAACTAACTTTGTGTTCCATTTAATTCATTTTCTTATTTTTCATTCTAAGTGAAGGGAGAACACTATTTGATACAGTTATCCTTTTAACATTAAAAATAAAATAAAACTGCCCCAAACCAAAAAATAAACTATTAAAATGATTCTTTACATTTAATTTTTCCTGGATGTTTGATTCTAATAATGTTAGCTTTTTAAAATACATTCTTTATGTTTTTAAACTTTTTTAAGGAAAACTAACATCATTATGAATCATTATGCTCTATAAACCATCTATTGGAAGAAGATGGTGTGCTAGTTTTCTTTCCTACGAAGCACAATCTTTGACCATTATGCATTTACCACACCAAATAGACAACTCTATAGCTAAAGGAATCTATAAGCATGTAAAACCAAACAAACTATAGAAATACACTTGCAATTCTGCATACGACTCTATTTCCAGTTTTGTATTCAGTGTTAGGTCTTGATTTAGCCATTCTGGTGTTCATATACTGCACCTTCCCATCTTCATTTTTTTAAGTATAAAACACTAGAAAGCATGGTAATAAATGCATTCTTTCTTAAAATAAGTAATATTTATCTAAAACCAAGAGCAAGCATTATCTGTAATGGACAGAAGCCTTCCCGTAAGATCGGGGTGAAGCAAGGATGTTCATTATCACTATTATTCAATATCGTGTTAGAAATGCTAGGTATAGAAATGAGACAAGAAAAAGGAATTAAACAAAAATATTACTCTTCCCAAATGATATAATGGAAAACTTAGAGAACCCTAGACAATCAACTAAAAACCTACTTTAAACAATGAACAACTTTAGCAAAGCTGCAGGATATAAAATAAACTCACGTCTCCATGCCTTTGCACAGGAACGTTCTCCCTCATTACACTTCACTCTTAGAATGCTTGACTTCCTTTAAGACTCAGCTGAAGTCCTATATCCTCCAGGAGACTTTTCCTATTCCCCCATAGCTGCTAGTGCCTTCCCCGACTAAGGTTACTTTCCATCTACCCTGTACTCATATTGTAGCTATTGATTTTTGTATATTGTATCTCCCATTAGAATGTAAGCTTCTTGAGAGGAGGCACTGTTCTTTGTTTTTACTTTGTAACCTTAGCAGTTAGCACAGTACCTGACATGTATTGGAGTACTTAAAAATGTCTTGATTTTTACCTGTTTACCTATTAATTTAAGTTTGCCTATTTTTTTATGTGTGTAACCTTAGGTGAGTCAATTCAACTCTTTGGGTTTAAGATCTCTTTTATAGAAAATGGGGAGTTGGATGATATTATTTGCAAGGACCGTAATATGAACCATATTTTTTATGAAAACATTTGAAATATGCTTTCTTAGGAAGCAGGAAATCTTAAATGTTACTTCTGTTTTCTCTTAAAGTACAATTCTAGTTTCCCTACAATGAATTAACTACCTTATAAAACATTATAAAAATCAGGCTTGATTTTACAAGTCTAGTGATAATCAAGTCTTGATTAGGAATAAAAGGACTTCTGTTTTTTCTCTTATTAATTTTTACAAGGCATCTGAGAAAATTTCATTAAGAAAATCTCAATAATATTTAGAAAACTTCTTATGGATTAACAAAAATCTATGGGAAAATGTGTTTAGATTTATGTGTGGTTGTCCAAAACTGTGCAGGCAACAGGAACGAGCCAAGATTCACATATTTCTCTTAAATGTGGAAAATATGGGAAAGATGTCAGAAAAATAATATCAATAATAATTCGCATTCACATAGTGCTTATGCTTCACTACTTGTCATCCTTCTTTGACTTATTTTCTATGTACTTTATTCATTCTGACTTGTATCATATTTGTCTCTTGTTTGATACTAAGCTATAAACTTTTGTATTATTTAGTGTCTCTATATCTCTAGCACTTAGCATAATGTAGTAAGTATAGTTAAATGCTAAAATATAATAAGATCCTAGTAAATATTTATTGATTGATTTCTACTTTTCTTCTTTTTTTAATCTTGTGAACTAGAGATCAAGTTTATATTAATGTGGCATTTACTAGTCGCTTTATACATCCTGCTGAAGCTATACTGATGTTAATTTCTAAAACTAAGAGTGGCAAGAGAGGTACTACAATGACTTTTGCTCTTAAGGCTGAAGTCACTAATTTTAAAGCCATGGTAAGTTAATTTTGTACCTGTGATTTATTACGATTATCTCATATAAAGTTGTATTAATATCTCTACTACATCCCATAGACATTAAAAGTAAATATTTCTTTGCTCTTTTATTTCTACAGTAGGTATTATATGTGTATATATATATATTATGTATAATGTATAAAAATATTCCATCTGTTGCAATTTCTTGCCTTTGTTTCTCTAACTATTCTTCTGATGTTGCTCTCCTTCCTCATAGGAATGAATACCTAAACATATAATGAAAGTCAAGGAAAAAAAGATCCATTATAGCAAATTTTCCTTTGGAGACAACTTTTAAAAGCTTATATTTATTCTAGTATCTGATCCACCAAAAAGCAATAATACCAGTTCTACATATTAAGCAATCATAGTAGAAATAGTTTATTATTGCTAGTATCATAGGTGCTGATTTCAGCCAATTTCCCTTCAATTTTTTCATTTTTTTTACAGAATAATTTTATGTGCATATTTCTTATGTTATGGTGACCTACTAATATTTGTAATATGAGGCAGGTATTTTCTGAGAAGAGGATGCACAGATGTAGAGGGATGAGAAGATAACTTTATAATTGTTGACTTAGAATGTAAACACTCAGGAGGAGGGGAGGATGTTTCAAATTAGTCAACTGGACCTGAACCTAGAGTGTACTTTAGTTGAGCTACCAGTGAATCTGTGACTTAGGCTTAGGATTACTCCTTGGCCAATTTTGACTTTTATTCCTTCCCAAGTTTGTATTGTTATGAATTGCCACTCTTAACCATGTAAATCTGAGGAAGCAAAATCTCTTATCAGAGTAAGATTTATAAAGCATATGATTAATCTGAAAGGTTTCAAAACCCACAGATAATCCTTAAGTGAATATAAATCTCATTTTATATGTCTTTGTTAGAGAACAAAAATCACAAAATCACAAAATTTTAGAGTGGGTGCGAGTCCTTAAACCATCTACTTCAAAACATGTGAAAAGAAATCCTCACTGCAATATACCTATAAGTAATCATATAGTCTTAACATGAAAACTTCTAAAGATGTGGATATTTCCAGGATATTCATTCTACTTTTGGCTAACTCTCGATGTTAGAAAATATTCCTCCTATCAATCCTAAACTCATCACTTTCTACTTCCCATTTCATGTTGTTCTGCACTCTCAGGCCAGATATAAAAAGTCCAATCACTCTTCCATATGATGGACGCTGAAGTAATTGAAGAAAATATCATTCTCCACCATTCCCCCTCCCCTCATCCCTGAGTCTTCTCTTACCCTGTTCCTTCATCCAGTTCTCATATGATTTTGACCCAAAATCCTTCACCATCTGGGTTGCTCTCCTTTTGAAATACTTCAGTTTATCAGTTTCCTTCCTGAACTGGTACTCAGTATTGAGCTCAGTTCTCCAGATGTGGTCTGACCAGAACAAAGCACAGAAAACTGATGGTCTTATATCTGGAACTATTCATGTAGTCTTAGATTACATTAGCTGCTTTAGGCTGAAATATCCCACTACTTATTTAAGTATTGAACTTGCCATCCACTAAGATTCCCCAGATATTTTTCACAAAACTGTTATATAACGTACCTTCCTCAAATTATATTTATGAAGTTGAGTTTTTGTACCCAATAGTAAAACTTTGCATTTATACTTATTGAACTTCATTTTACTAGATTCAGGAACCTGGAAAACAGTATTCACAATGCCTATGATAATAGCTAGTAATTGTACAATGCTTTAAGGTTTACTAACCACTTCATTTAATCCTCACAACAACCTTGTGAAGTAGATGCTATCATTATCGCCATTTTACAGAAAATGAAAGAACAAGAAAACAATCAAAATTGAATGCAATAATACAAAAATACATTCTGAGCAAAGATACATGAGAAGGCATCTCTTTGCCTTCTCCGCGAAGATGTGGGCTTTTGAGTGAAGAACACCGTATACATAATGTGAAATGTTTTCAGGGTGCTGGTTAGTTTTGCCAAACTGTCATCCCTTCACCCCCTCCATTGTCCTATCCTTATTTCCCATTTCCCCCCTCTACCTTTGTTCTCTTTTAATAAGAGATGGATTTCTGGGGAGAGGAAGGGAAGGAATATAATGGGAAATATGTATGATATAAAAAAGAAATTTATGGGGCAGCTAGGTGGCGCAGTCAGTAGAGCACCGGCCCTGGAGTCAGGAGGACCTGAGTTCAAATCCGGCCTCAGACACTTGACACATGTACTAGCTGTGTGACCTTGGGCAAGTCACTTAACCCCAACTGCCCTGCCAAAAAGCAAAAAAAAAAAAAAAAGAAATTTATAAACAAAATCAATTTTAAAATAAAATTTTAAAATAAAAATTGAGAAAGAGAGAAAAAGAGAGAAAGCAAAATGTCACTGCAAGTGAATATAGGAAACAGCTAAAGGGAGATATTAAGACTAGGGAGCTGGATAGAAGGTCTCACTCCAGTGGAATAGAGGTAGAGGTTGAGAGGAGTTCCAGTAAAGAGTACTTTCATAAGATAAGAAGTATGTGCTTGATATGGGAAGTAGGGACTTCATGAGTTTAATCTAGGGGAACAGGTGGCTTTATAAGGTAGTTTTGTTCTTCCCTGGGCATCACCCTAGCCCAGAAGAAGGGTTGTGTGAGGTCTTGGGGGGCAATTAGCACTAGGGATAGCCAAAAGTAGAATGAATATCCTGGAAATATAGTGGGCTCCACATCTTTAGAATGCTGTGTAAAATAAGTTAAAAAAATAGTAGTGTTATTGATGATGCTACTTACAATTATTTTCAACCTATAATTCTAATTATTGTTTTGCCTTTACTACATTAGAAAACCCAATTTCTCAAAAATAAAATGTCATGAAGAGTAATACATTTTGTATTGTTTTTATTTGACAAACCAGAGGACTCTTTATAAACAAAACACAATACGATTTTCAGATCCAAATGCTTGTTTCAATAAACAAGTCTATTAATTTTTCTTTTTCAGATGACTGAGACCAAACATATATTCACTTGTGACAAACAATTCGTTTATCCATTATGTTTAGAAATATCTAGTTCTTGAAAATAAAGTGAGAATTGCTTCTGTAGAGAGGCCATATGATTAATGATCAGGACTAACATTTTCTAATTTCATTTGCAAGGCAGGTATTTTTTTGAAATTTGAGAATAAATATTTTTAAGTTTATCATCCATAGCTCCAAGTATTACCTAAGCACTGTTATGTTATCTTTGTGGATAGAATATGAGTATGAGGGATTTTTTCAAGTTATGCTTATTACTCAGTTTTTTAAAAATATCTGCAAAATTTGGAAGTTTCAGGAGTAAATTTACTTGTTTCATCTTTATTTGAACCACTAAGAAATATAGCAGTTTCTTCTTTTAGCTCAAAAATGTTTCTAATACTAATACTTTTATGAATTATTTATTATTAGTAATAATATGTGCTCAATACCCTAACTCCATATTTCACATATTACATACAGTCTTTTTAAAGGAATTTTAAAATAAGGTTGATTACTCTTATAACACCTTGAAAAACTATATAAAGCATCTCAGTCATTTGTATCCAAATTACAAAATGGGTCACATTTTTAACTAGAGCCTGTAGACCTAACTTTTTTGTGTCAATATCATTTGGCTTGTGATTACAAAATCCAACATAGTTATCTCACATTATGTCATTTGTTTGTTTGTTTTTTGTAGGAGGAAGGCAGGGCAATTGGGGTTAAGTGACTTGCCCAAGGTGACATAGCTAGGAAGCATGTCAAGCATCTGAGGCTGGATTTTAACTCAGGTCCTCCTGACTCCAGGGCCAGTGATCTACTCACTGCATCACGTAGCTGCTCCACATTGTCATTTTTATTTGAAAAATTCATAAATTCCAAGATATAAAGGAGCTGATTTATATTTATAAAAAAAGTCTACTCTCTAGTTGATTAAATGGTCAAAGGATCTGTTGATAAACAAGTAGTTTGCAAAGGAAGAAATTCAAGTAGTCAGTATAAAAAATGTTCCAAATTACTAATAATTATAGAAATTCAAATTAAAGCAAGTCTAAAGTTCTAATACCCATCGAATTGGCAAAGTTAACAAAATATGAACATGATAAATTTTGCAGAATCTATTAGAAAAAGGCACATTAATAATGTACTGTTTGTAGAGCTGGGAATTCATATAGATAGACATTTTGTAAACTAGTTTACAATTATGCCCCCCTAAGCTATTAAACTATGCATACCCTTTCACTCAACTGATGCTGATGCCAGGCCTATATCCCAGAAAATCAAAGAAAGAGCAAAAGGACACATACGTGCAAATTAGTAGTGACAAAGAATCGGAAATTAAGGGATTACTCTTCTGTTGGGTCATGGGTGAACAAATTATTACATGTAGATATGATGGAATAGTATTGTACAATGTATAAAAATGAGAAAAAGGATTAGTTCAGAGAAACCTGGGAAGACTTGTATCAACTGAAGCAAAGTGCAATAAATAGAAACAAGATAATAAGGGCAATTAACTTTGAAAGTTTGAAACTGATTAATTCAACAACCAACCATGAGGACTGATGAGAAAGAATGCTACCTAGCTTCTAGCAGACTTGATGTATATTTGAAATATATTTTTGGACATGGGCAGTATGGGAATTTGTTTTGTTTGGCTCTGAATACTTGTTGTAAAGAGTTTTGTTTTGCTTTCCTTAATGGAATATAGACAGAAAGGAGAGAAAACCATGCTTGTAATTCAGCAATTTAAAAAAAATTAATAAATTATTTTGAAAATTTTGTTTCATATGTGTATTTCTTTAAATTTCTTTAAATAGCATCAGTTTATTTAAAAAAACCCAAAACTCTCACAATATTTCATTTTTACATCATCTTCATTTCCAAATATATACCCTTGTCCTCACAGGCCCATCTGACGTAACAAAGAATGAAAAAGAGAGAAGGAAAAACAAATAACACTTCAGCATACCCGTATAGACCATGACTGACATTAGATTAAATGTTTCACATCCATAGTGCTCTAACTCTGCTTCCATTTTTGGAATCAGTACTGATCACTGTGGTTATATAGTATTTGGTTTCAGATCTTTTAATCTTTGCATTTACATCATTGTAGTTCTGTATATTGTTTCTACGTTATTATTTTACTTTGAATCACTTCTTATGTCTTCCTATGATTCTCTGTTTTTTAATATTAATTTTTTCATATTTCATTAAATTCCATTAATATTCCATTAAATAAATGTATTACAATTTGTTAGCCCTTTCCCAATTGAACATCTACTTTTCTAGTTCTTTACTACTGTAAAAGGTGTTGTTATAAATATTTTGGACTGTGGGGGACCTTTACTTTTTCATTGATCCCTTTGGAGTATATGCCGAAGACAGGGAGCTCTGAGTCAATGGGTATGGAGAGTTTAGTAATTTTATTTTCAGAGTTGCAAATTGCTTTCCAGAATATTGGACCAATTAATAGCTGAACTAGGATATCAGTGTGCCTATATTTCTAAACCATCTCCAGCATTTACTATTCCCATCTTTTGTTATTTTTGCCAATTCGCTAAGTGTGAGGTGAAATCTCAATAGTTGATTGATTTTCACCTTGTTTATTATTATTGATTGTGAATAGTCCTTCATGTAGTTTTTAATAGTTTGCCATGCTTCTTGAGAACTTTGTCTATGTTTTTGATCTTTTTTCCACTAAGAAATACCTAACATTAATTTCAATCAAAGTTGAGTATCATACATTATGTGTTCTTATTAGCATTTTACATCCCTTCATCTACTTGCAGTGGAAATGGGAAAAAAATGGTTTCTCAATAGATTGATAATAAAGGTTTTCAGACATACGGCGAATTTTCCTTCTCACTATGTTATCTCCAAGTGAAACCGTTAGAGCTGCCATGCATATGATTCTTCACATATTATTTGGACCATATAAACATCTCTAAGGAGCAATAATGTTTCTCCTATGAAATCAAGGTTTTGTACTTAACAATTATATAAATACTACACACCCGATACTTTTGATATCAGAGAAGTATTTTTTAAAAAGAAGTTTATTTTTGCTTATTGAGAGCATCTTTTTTCCCCTGAAAGAATTCTTTTGCCTCGTCAACATATTCTTCATGTATATCAATTTATTATGTTTCATGGTATCGACCACTAAAGTAGTTGTACAAACCCAAATGGAGGGCTCTTCTGTCCCTCACTGACAACATTTTTGCTTCCAAATGATAAATATATTGGGTAATATGTTCTTGAATTTTTATTTTGTCTTTTAAAAAAATTCTGCTACTTAAACTTTGTTAGACAGCTTGACAGTGTGAGCTGCTTTTGTGAATTTTTTTTCCAAAGGATTTAGCAAAGAGGGGAATAATTTCACTTAAAAACAGACGTAACAAAAATTTGGCAATTTGATTTAAATTTATTAAAAATTTCAATTATCTATAATCATTCTCATTGTAAAAAAATTGTAGTTTTGGTATTCGTGTGTGAGTGTGTGTGTGTGTGTGTGTGTATTTTCAGCTTATTACACTGACCAAAATGAATGACATTAAGACATAGCTGATGTTATAACACATTTAATTTCTACACAGGTTTTTTTAACTTTAAATTTATACATGTCATGTTCAAATACAGCAAGTAGGTCATTGTTACAACTTATCTGTGTCCCGATCCTCCATTTACTGCTAGTGATGTTAGGAGCTTCTTATAAAGTTTTGAAGGCATCAATTAAATTTTTACTTTATTTGCCCATACCATATTACATGATCTCCATTTTGCATTTACTATATATTGTGGCAAAGTAGAAATATTAGCCTTACTTGTATTAATTTTGGTTTGAATCTTGTTTTCATTGAAAAAAAAGGATATGTTTCATTTGGGGAAAAGAGGTATATTTGAAAATACAAAATTACTTTGTTCATTTCTTTATGTGTTTCATCCTCCCTCCCAAAGAGCACACCTCACAGCTTGGAAAATTTTACTATTTGTAGACTGAGGCATGCATCTTTCATCCCCTTCTCTCACTTTAACAGTAAAATGTCTATTGACAAGAGAATGGTTGCTTATATGTATATTTAAACAGCTTTTTATTCTTGACAGGTCAAATTTTATAATTCAGAGTATTATTTTTGGTTTTATTTATAACTATGATTTTACCTTTTACTTTGCTTCAGGAAATTGTAAACTGCAAAACCCCATGTTATGAATGGAAAGAAATTATTGTGGATGTTAAAAATCCTTTTCACACTGATGGAGAATTCAGGTAAATGATGTTCCTATTTTGGGATTATTAGTATCAAGAAATATTTGGATCTCAATTTCTTTACAAAACTAAGCAATTTCATTTATCTGTTTAAGATGGCAAAATGAGGTTAAATCAAATGTGTTTACATTTTAAATTTATAAAGATTTACATGTAAGTTGTGAATTATTAGAGTAAATAAAGATAAATAAGCTTTACTTGAAATTTATAGCAATAAAATTATACCTTTGATCAAATTGAGTATACAAAGCTTGCTTTTTTTTATTTGATCCAGCACACTTGGAAAGAGAAACAAAGCCATGCTAATTATTAGATTTTCCCCCCAACTCTTCATCTCGCTGCTTATGTTGAAAATTGAAATATTTATGCAAAACGCAAAATACACTTTTGCCATAGGCTTACATTACTCTCAATTACCGTATGCCCTACTTTCACTGTATCTGTGTCTCTCCTGAGACAAGAATAATTTAGGGGAATTAGAGATGAAAGAATAGAACCTAACTGGCTTGAATATGATTTTTAGGACATTATAAAATATTTAATATTTTCTTTCTTCAATATTTAAAGATAGCACCTTCTGGAAAAGCAGTATTAAATATTTGAGGATGAATGAATACTTCACCTTGAATCTAAAATTTTTGCTTAATTCATGTTCTCTTAGATTTAGGAATGTTCCTTATAAAAATATATGAAATGAAACTATGCTTGTTATTTTAATATTTGATAGCTTCCCTTTCTATCATTCTCTGATATTCTAATCTTTTGTCAGTTCCAAGACAGTCACATAAGTAAAATTATCGGGTATATTAATCATTCCTGATAACTTTAAAATAATTTACACCTGCAGTGAAAATATTGCCTCAAAATTTTTGCTTCCAATTCTCATGGTGCAGGAGAATTATTATACTTTTCAAGCTATGTAATCAAGTGTAGAAACCAAAGAACACTGAACAAATTGATGAAATAGGCAGATCTATAAACAGCTAGAGAAAACAAATTATTTCAGACAGCCCAAATGGCTAGCTCTAGCTCCTAGAAAGGAAGAAAACAGAATGAATAATGTAAAATCTTGCTTTCCCTTGTGTAATATCTCACAGGGAGCCTTTTAGTAAGTTACTGGAGGGAATTACACTTTTATGTATTTTTAAAATCTTGGGAAGGTTTTTTATCATGTTTGTGACTCTAGAATAGAAAACTTTTAAAGTTAAGAGAAAGTACAGAGATTTAAAAACTGAATAATGATATTTACATTTAGACTAGTTGTAATTTGAATTTAAGGGCATCTAGGTAGCACAGTAGATAAAGTGCCAGACCTGGAGTCAGGAAAACTCATCTTTCGGCATTCATATCTGGTCTCAGACATTTACTAGTTGTGTGACCCTGAGCAAGTCACTTCACCCTGGTAGCCTCAGTTTCCTCATCTGCAAAATGAGTTGGAGAAGGAAATTGCAAACCACTCCAGTATCTTTGCCAAGAAAACCCTAAATGGAGTCACACAGAGTCAGACATGATGGAAAAAATGTTGAACATAAACTATTTGAAATTATTACATGGAATCAGTTAAGCTATTTTAAGTTTTTACTTATGTGTATAAATGGGCACTTGAGTTATGACAATGAACAATACTAGTGTAATAGTACTTGTGAAGAGTGAGATAATTATACTTGTACAGACCTGAAGAAATCATAGGTCTAGACCAGGAGTGGGGAACCTGAGGCTTCAAGCCACATGTGTCCTTGTAGTTCCTTGAGTACTGCCTTTCGACTGAGTCCAAGTTTTACAGAACAAGTTCTTTTATTAAAGGGATGTGTTCTATGAAGTTTGGATTTAGTCAGAGGGCCACATCTGAGGACCTAGAGGGCCACAGGTGGCCTCAAGGCTGCAGGCTCACCACCCCTGGGACTCAGGACAATAAAACAGATAAATCTGAACCATCTGTCTCACAAAGCATTTGTACTTCTTAAAGTGCTTTGTAAATGTGAGTTATTACTTTTAGATATATAATAGTAATATTAGTAGGGGACTGCACTTGGCAAAGTGTCTGGCACATAGTAGGCATTTAATAAATGTTGACTGATTGGCACTTGATGCTGCCCCCCACATGGAGGGAGTGGCTTAGGGAGCTTGTTTCCTTGCTAGTCATGGTGATGTTTAAATGAAGTGCCTTGGTGAGTCTGTGTAGCATGTTTAAACATTTTGTAACTGGTTCTGGTGGTCTGCTGATGTGTGCCTGGTAGCAACCTCTTTTTTTGGCTGCATTTTTGGAGTATGAACTGGGAGAGCCTTCAGAAAGCTCCAGTTGTCTTCACCCTCATCTCTTTTGGTGGATTTTTTCCCTTGACTTTACTCCTTACAGCATCCCATTAGAGACAATGTTGAAGCCTTGAGCTCCTCTTTCTGAGGCCAACTAAGGCCTTCTAAAGTTGCTCCATTTTGGATTTTACAAATGCATACGAGAACTAGTTACAGAATGTCTACATATGCTCCAAAGTATCTTCAAGATACTTTCATTGAACATCATCATGACTCACTCAGAAGCAGCCACCAGTCATTCTATCAATTAATAAGCATTTATTAGTCGCCTGCTATGTGCCAAACCCTGCTAAATGCAAAATCTCATTATATTCCTATTATGTATTCCTAAGAATAACTGACATTTACACAGCACTTTCAGGTTTGCAACAACCTCAGAAGATATATGGTTCAGATTTGTCTTTGTTTTATTGTCTAGGCTTGTGATTTCATTACTGTAGGGAACTCTCAGTGTGGAAAAAAATACTTATTGTGTTAGATGGTTGCTCTCAGGACTGAGAGCTTAAGTGTTTTGCTTATGGGTTATATAGCAGTTGTTAAAGTCTAAAGCAGGATTGGAATCTCAGACTCTTAACATAGTTCTTTCCAGTATGCTCTTCTCAAAACGTTTTCTTATATACCACCTCATGTAACAGGAGACATCAAGTTAATAACAGAATCAATTTGAGAACTCAGATCTCTTGCCTAGCAAATATATAATTCTTTTCATTGCATGATGCTGACTTGTCAAACTCAGGAAAAATAATTTGGGACTCAATTTAGGCATATAAGTTTATTTTTCACATGTAAGTATTCTTTGCCACACTTGTGTAAGAACATACTCTACATTGCATAAAATGTATAAAATCATAAACTGGTAAAATGTTAAGAGTCAGAAGGAACCTTCAAAGTCACTTAGCCTAACCTCTACTGGAAACTTCTTGTCTCATATTCACAACATTCCTGGGGATGTTGACGATAATGAGCATCTGGTCTCAACTTCCTGTGTTGAGGAAGGAAGGCCGCCAATGTTGGGAAATATATTATGGGAAGCAGTATATTTCCTTTCATCAGACTCTAACGTGTTAAAAAGTTCCTTCTTATTTCAAGCTCAAATATTCCTTCTTATCACACACACACACACACATACACGCACACACGCACACATACACACATACTATTTCTACTTCTATCCCTTGTGAAAGTCCCCAAAAGTCAAAGGACTTTTCATTTCCATGTGAATTAGAGAGATAGATTTGGAGCAGGAAGGGATCTTAGAAGAGAGCCAATTCAGCTTCCTCATTTTATCTTTCCATTAGGTCTTTCCCTGTAGTTCTTTAGTTAACACTTCAGTTAATCCTTTTCCATGTTCTGTCACATTTTTCTCTCCTCCTTCGCCTTTTCTGTCCTACTGCCTCTCAGTCTCCTTTGCTTATTCTTCATCCTTATCATGCCCACTAGCTGGGTCCTGGGACCTGATATCTTCTCCCTCTATACTCCTTTGCTTGGTTACTTCATCAGCTCCTGTGGGTTCAGTTTATACAATTCCTGGCTCAATCTATCTCTAGCACTAGATTCTTTCCCAAGTTATAGTCACGTATCTCCAACCGCCCCTAGGATGTTTCAAACTGGATATCTAATGACATCTCAAACTAAACATATCCATAGGACAATTTACTATCTTTGTCCCCCAAACCCTCCTCTCTTCCAAACTTCTTCGTCTTGGTTGAGTTAATCACCAACTGCCCAATCACCCAGGCTTGCAACCTCAGTGTCATCCTTAACTCCCCCTTCGTGCTCATGCTGCACAAATCTTGTCATTTCTACCTTTAAAATGTGTCTCAATATATCTCTTGTAGAGCTTCATTTCTACCTTCTACTTCTTTTTTCTCCAATCATATAACCACAACCTTAGTTCAAGTCCTCATCAACTCTGCTAAAAGTAGATTTTGTAGCAACAATATTGCAAGCAGCTACTGCAGATGTGCAAGACCAACAACAGCCAGCACACAGAAGGACTGCTAGCACAGGTTCTTTGATCTGCTTTACTAAGGAAAGCAACTGTAAGGGGTTAACAATCTCAGTTTAATCAAACATATATCTATTATTCACTTAGTTCAGGGGGAAAAGATCAGCCCCCTGAACTTCAAGGCAATTACAAACAGAAATTACAAACATCAACAGACAGACCTTGTCTGATCAAATCACAATTCATAGATAACAGAGAAGAGCCAGTGGGTCTGGGTTAGCAAAGCCAGTGGGCAGTTATAAAGACTTGCCCAGAGTCTCAACACTTCTTCCACGAGTGTGCCCCAAAAGTCAAACACCAAGTTCACCTCAGTTATATCCTGTTCAGAACCCTGAGGGCTCTGGCTTCACCCAGGCTGGGTTTGTGGAAGTTCCCCATTCCAAGTATCACATCATATACAAGTCAATTACTCCTGATTGCCTCAATGCTGAGAAATATCTGAGAAATACTCCAAAGCAAAGACAGTAAAAGGTTTCCCACCCATTCAAACAAAGGGGAGA
Source organism: Trichosurus vulpecula (assembly GCF_011100635.1). Taxonomy (NCBI): domain Eukaryota; kingdom Metazoa; phylum Chordata; class Mammalia; order Diprotodontia; family Phalangeridae; genus Trichosurus; species Trichosurus vulpecula. Next base: position 430,598,850 of record NC_050574.1, on the reverse strand, counting down.
CTTGATAATCTTAGCATCCCTAAAAGGAAGAACTGGGAAAAGTCTGATTGCCATAACAGACTTCAAACTGGTTCTTTATTTCAAGGTTCTTTCCACTCCAATACATTTTGTGCTTGTCTTCTAAGGTGATTTTTCTAAAACATAGATCTGAGGGTGTCACTCTCCTTACTCACCAAACTCTTGTGGCTCCCTATTGCCTTCAGGGTCAAGCATAAATTCTTCTCTTAACATTTAAAGCTCTTCATTTAGCATTTAAAGTGGACCCTATCCTACCTTTCCAGTCTTCTAATTTATCTTACTCCCCTCCACCCATTTTGGTGATCCAATTATAGCCACTTTTTTGAAATTCTTTGAAACATGATGTTCTATTTCCAGATCCCATGTATTTGCACTGGCCGTCCTTGTCCTGTACCCCCCCCCACCTCCACCTCAACACATGGCTGGAATTCTCTGCTTTTTATCCTTATCTCTTAGTTTTCTTGACTTCTTTCAGGATTCACATCAAAGCCCAACTTCTGCAAGAGTCCTTTTTCCAGTCTTCCCAGTTGCTAATGCCTTCTCCTTTCAGATTACTTTGATTGGCTCTTTCTATATCTTGTAGGTATCTAGTTATTTACAAGTTTTCTCCCCCATTAGAATGTAAACCCTCATGCCATAGTTTTAAAAAAAATCATAAAGAGAATTGGACAGATTTACTAAAAGCAGAGGACTAATTAAAGATAGAAATAAATATTGATCACCTCCTGAAAGATGTCCCATATTGAAAATGACAGGAAGGTCTTAGTTAAAATTCAGAACTTCCAAGTGAAAGGGGAAAAAAGACAAGTATCCAGAAGAGTAAATTCTTTCTTTCTGACTATTTGCTCTGCCAAAGAACCAAACACCAAATATCAGGTCAGTTTTAGGCAAGACTTAGCAGCAAGTAATGAAAAGCAGAAGGTGGGAGTAATCCAGTTTTGGGTTTTGGAAAGGATTAATGGAAAGGGGCAAGGAAATAAAAGATATATAACAGCTTAAAGTTGGAATTTTAATCGTAGGGCCAAGATTATGAAGGGAGAATTGAATTCACAGAAAATATAATAGGCTGGGAAAAGAAGGAAGGATGGAGTGCCTGGAGATTACAGTGAAGATTGAGAATTAATTTAGGAAGATGGAAGTACATATATGGTTGAAATGCAGATATAAAGCACATAATTAGTGTGATTCAACCCCTGAAGTGGACTATCTTTACATTGTCTCATTGCTATCTGCTTTTGAACAGGCAGCTAATTTGAGTACTAACAATCAACTTGAAAATTACAGTTGTCTTTAAAACTGTGGTTCTTAGTGCCTTTGTCTATTACTTGGCCATTGCCATGGCAGACGTAGGGACAGGGGTGGGGTTGTATTTTCCTTTGTTTCATGGGTTGCTGTGGCCAAAAAATTTGTCATCAAGTGGCCAGCCTGATGGTAATGTGAGCCTTACTATACTTAGCTGCACTGGTCTTCTGAAAGAAGACATAATATGTTGCTGTCAGCACTCTCCCCTGCAAAATCACAGGCCTCAATGTGGTATGAACTTGCCTTTGGGTCCTTGAAGACTATCTTAGTGGGACGTAAGCTTTGACAGGTTCTACCTGATGAACAGGGTCTAAATACAGCCCTGGCAACACACTGTACATGACCTTTAGAAAACAACAACGGAGGCTTTATTTTTCCACAGAACTTTATGAACTTTGCATAACAAGTCAATTCTTTCCATCTATTCCTTGAGGAGACTAGTTTTGTTACCTTTCTTTACCTGACTCATTAATAGGCAAATAATTAATGTCTGATTATGTAACAAATACTATCTAGTATGTTTCATCGTATTATTTGTTTTGATTTTTAACATATGCCAAAAATTTCACTTTTGTAATAATATTAGGCTTCCCACAGAATATCTAGACATTTTAGTTGTTTTTGAATGGTTCTCCATGATTTTCTGGGTCTAGGGCAATAGCAGACACAGGCCCATTAGAATAGAAGCAATTAGAGGCTTCTGTTCACTAGGATGGGCAGCTAGGTGAACAGATCTTTGCCACTTCCTTCTCTATGGAGTCAGGAAGACCTAAGTTCAAATCTGGCCTCAGACATTTACTAGCTGTGTGTCCTTGGGCAAGTCACTTAATCTCTGCTTCAGCTTCCTCATCTGTAAAATGAGCTGGAGAAGGAAATGGCAAACCACTTCAGTATCTTTGCTAAGAAAACTGCAAATGGGTCACAAAGAGTTGGATACAAATGAAAAATGAGTGAACAGCCATAAGCTCACTAGGATACAGTAAAACAGTAAACTCTTCCGTGGTTAGTTTGCCTTTTTAAAATAGCAGATGAATACAAGTTATTATTGTTTTTTCACGATATTTTGGAAGTTATTAAGACCTCCTGTCTTCTTAAATTTCACTGATTAACAAACTAGGAATTGATTTAGCACTCAAAAGAAACTTAAATTCATCCATTCCAGGAGTTAAAATATCTACTGAGCACCAAATCTTGATGCAACCTATTTTTTAAGAAGCTAAGAACATATTTTACATTTCAAAATAAAATTTCATTGTAATGTAAACCCCTTCATTTCATAGCTGAGGAAACTGACATTCAGAAAGCTAAAACAATTTGCCAGTCATATAGGTAACAAATGGCAGAAGCTGTTTTGAACCCAGATCTATATACTTTGTCTGGCATCAGCCTTATCCATCCTTTCCCCCAACCCCCACCCCATTACAGTGTAATGATCCCTACTGATTGAAATATTTCTCCCCCTTGTGCAAATATCATTGAAAGAATGATAATTCATCAGCTCCAATAACAAATAAAGACCAAAATATTATGATTTTCTCCTCCTCTAAGAAATATAACGAGCAAATTTTCATTCTTCAGTCTGGATAAATTTCAAAGGGAAACAGGAATACTTAGACATTGATGCTTTCTGTTGAATTCACATTGTGGGTAGAAGAACATGGGGAATTTTCAAACTTTTGGTGGGAGAAATTATTATATTGTAATTGCAATTACTTTTAGTAGACTAACAAAATGAAATGTGGCTTTTTATCTGTACTTTTGGTAGTTTCAATATTTTTTTAATTTAAATTTATTTATTTAACATATTTGGTTTTCAGCATTGATTTTCACAACAGTTTGAATTACAAATTTTCTCTCCATTTCTACCCTCCCCCCACTCCAAGATGGCGTATATTCTGGTTGCCCTGTTCCCCAGTCAGCCCTCCCCTCTATCACCCCTCTCCCTTCCCATCCCCTTTTCCCTTCCTTTCTTGTAGGGCAAGATAAATTTCTATGCCCCATTGCCTGTGTATCTTATTTTTTAGTTGCATGCAAAAAATTTTTTTTTTGTTTTTGAACATCTGTTTTTAAAACTTTGGGTTCCAAATTCTCTCCCCTCTTTCCTTCCCACCCACCCTCCCTAAGAAGTCAAGCAATTCAACATAGGCCACATGTGTCTCATTATGTATAACCCTTCCACAATACTCATGTTGTAAAAGCATTTTGCTCCTTCCCAACCCATCTCGCTTTATTGAATTTTCTCCCTTGACCCTGTCCCCTTTCCAAAGTGTTTGTTTTGATTACCTCCACCCCCATCTGCCCTCCCCTCCATCATCCCCCCCCTTTTATTTTTTTTATCTTCCTCCCTCTTTTTTCCTGTGGGGTAAGATACCCAACTGAGTATGTATGGTATTCCCTCCTCAGGCTAAATCTGATGAGAGCAAGGTTCACTCATTCCCCCCTCACCTGTCCTCTCCCCTCCTCCCACAGAACTGCTTCCTCTTGCCACCTTTATGCGAGATAATCCACCCCATTCTATCTCTCCCTATCTCCCTCTCTCAGTATGTTGGTCTCTCGTCCCTTAATTTCTTTTATTTCTTTCAGAAATCTTCCCTTCATCTTCAACTCACCCTGTGTCTGCTCTCTCTCTTTTACATATATATATATATATATACACACACACACACACACATATATATATACATACATACACATACATACATATACACATAGAAATATACATACATACACATTCACTTCTATATATACATAAACATATATATATATATATATATATATATATATATGCATATTCCCTTCATCTACCCTAATACTGAGGTCTCATGAATCATACACATCATCTTTCCATGTAGGAATGTAAACAAAACAGTTCAACTTTAGTAAGTCCCTTGCAATTTCCGTTTCTTGATTACCTTTTCATTCTTCTCTTGATTCTTGTGTTTGAAAGTCAAATTTTCTATTCAGTTATGGTCTTTTCACTGAGAAAGCTTGAAAGTCCTCTATTTTATTGAAAATCCATATTTTGCCTTGGAACATGATACTCAGTTTTGCCGGGTAGGTGATTCTAGGTTTTAATCCTAGCTCCACTGACCTCCGGAATATCGCATTCCAAGCCTTCGATCTCTTAATGTAGAAGTTGCCAGATCTTGGGTTATTCTGATTGAGTTTCCACAATACTCAAATTGTTTCTTTCTGGCTGCTTGCAGTATTTTCTCCTTGATCTGGGAGCTCTGGAATTTGGCGACAATATTCCTAGGAGATTTCTTCTTGGGATCTATTTGAGGAGGCGATCGATGGATTCTGTCAATTTCTATTTTGCCCTGTGGCTCTAGAATATCAGGGCAGTTCTCCTTGATAATTTCTTGAAAGATGGTATCTAGGCTCTTTATTTGATAATGGCTTTCAGGTAGTCCAATAATTTTTAAATTATCTCTCCTGGATCTATTTTCTAGGTCAGTGGTTTTTCCAAGGAGATATTTGACATTGTCTTCCATTTTTTCATTCCTTTGGTTCTGTTTTATAATATCCTGATTTCTCATAAAGTCACTAGCTTCCACTTGCTCCAATCTCATTTTTAAAGTAGTATTTTCTTCAGTGGTCTTTTGGACCTCCTTTTCCATTTGGCTAATTCTGCCTTTCAAGGCATTCTTCTCCTCATTGGCTTTTTGGAGCTCTTTTGCCATTTGAGTTAGTCTGTTTTTTAAGGTGTTGTTTTCTTCAGTGTATTTTTCAGTATTTTTTTGGGTCTCCTTTAGCAAATCATTGACTTGTTTTTCATGGTTTTCTCGCATCCTTCTCATTTCTCTTCCCAATTTTTCCTCTACTTCTCTAACTTGCTTTTCCAACTCCTTTTTGAGCTCTTCCATGGCCTGGGACCAGTTCCTGTTTTTCTTGGAGGTTTCTGTTGTAGGCTCTTTGACTTTATTAATTTCTTCCATCTGTATGTTTTGGTCTTCTTTGTCACCAAAGAAAGAATGCAAAGTCTGAGAGTGAATCTGGGTGCGTTTTCACTGCCTGGCCATATTCCCAGCCAACTAACTTGATCCTTGAGTTTTTCAGTGGGGTATGACTGCTTGTAGATTACAGAGTTCTATGTTCCACGTTTGGGGGGGAGGTGCCAGCTCTGCCACACCAGCACTGCTCCTTCCCCAAGAACCCCCAACCCGAACTGGGCTTAGATCTTTGGCAGGCTGTGCACCCCTGCTCTGATCCGCCACTTCATTCCTCCCACCAGGTGGGCCTGGAGCCGGAAGTAACAACAGCTGTAGCTGCCCCACCTCCGCTGCCCCTGGGGCTGGAAGCCGAACCAGGAATTCCTTCCACTCCCGCAGCTTTTCCCACTAACCTTCTCCACAGTCTTTGGTGTTTGTGGGTCGAGGGGTCTGGTAACTGCCGCAGCTCACATATTCAGGGCGCTAGGGGCCACATCCGCCCGACTCCAAGTTTGGTTGTTCCACGCCGCTCAGGCTCGGCTCTCCTCCATTCCGTTCCCAGCTCCCAGCTCCCAGCTCCCAGCTCCCAGCTCTGTGTGGAATACACCTCACCCAGAGACCATCCAGGCTGTCCTGGGCTGGAGCCCTGCTTCCCTCTGCTGTTCTGTGGGTTCTGTTTTTCTAGAATTGGTTCAGAGCCATTTTTTATAGGTTTTTGGAGGGACTCAGAACGGAGCTCACTCTAGTCCCTGTTTACCAGCCGCCATCTTGGCTCCGCCCCCCCCCCCCCCCGTAGTTTCAATATTTAAGACATTTTAAAATGTAGTATAAATTTCCAGTGTTTTAATGATTCTTGCTATATTTATTTCAGTGTTAATTTGGTGGAGTCCTCAACTTTTGTACATCAGACAGCACAACTAAATGAAATAAGTCAATCGATGAAAGATGAAAACTCTCGGTAAATATTTTTTTATTTTCTTATTTGTTCATTGTATGAATAAGGTTATAATTTATGTAATTTAGATCCTAGCAAAACTTATTCCACTTTTGAAGTCTGAAATTTATTTATGCATCCTCATATGTTGACTTTGTTATTCATCATTGTAGCTCACTAACGTTCTGTCTTCCCGGCATTTGAATCTTCATTGAAAGATTCTTCCTGTTTAATGTTTAACACATCTCCCCAGCTTACTTCCCATCTTCCTGTTCCCCTAATACCTTTTGTCTTGAATTTTAACAACTAATTCAAACCCCTTCTTGCTGCTACTTCTTGAACTATCCTCTACAGCTCTTTTCTGCATCCTCATCTATATTTCTATCAGCTTCTTATTCCATGTCCCTTATCCTTTTGTAAATAACTTCCCTTTCATCTCTTTCTCTTAAAGTTTTTTTTTACTTATATTCTTGTGAATTGAACCTTGTTTTGCCTTGATGACCTGACCTTCCTTGTAATCTTTTTCGGTAATGGCTGTCCTTTTTCCTATTCTCTTTAACTTATTGAATCAGGAGGAGGAATTAACATACTCCACACTTCCCAATCTCACTTCCAGGCCATTGCTCTACAACCTTTTCTTTTTTGAAATTTGTGTCATTCCTTTTTACCAGCCCCAGTTACTCTCCTGAGCTTTACCCATACCAGCAGCTACCTTTTGGATTTTGCAAAACATGTATTTCACAGCTATATCAAAAGAGAACCCATCTTGCCTTACTCCCAAAGCACTTCTGAACTTCCCTATTTCTCTTGAGAGTACCACCATCCTTCCTCTTTCCCATGTTCCCAATCCTGTTATTCTCCTTGACTACTCATTCTCTCACTGCTTATCCATTTATGTGCTAAACCGTGTTATTTCTACTTCCACATCCATTCATTCTCCCTACTCTTATGGCTAGGGCTCTAGTTCACATCCTCATCACCTCCTTTCCAGCACAATGCCAGAGTCTTTTAATCGATCTCTAGTTTCCATCTCTACTTCTACACAGTCATCTAAAAGATTTTCATAAAGCACTCCATGTCACTCAATAAACTCCAGTGACTCTATTCCCTGGAGGATAAAATGTAAATTCCTCTGTTTAACATTTTATGCTCTTTACAACCTGGCTCCATTCTCTTTCCAGCCTCTTTGGACATTAGTCCCCTTCCTGCACTCTATGATCCAGTCAAACTGACTCTTTCTTCCTCATGTCATACATAACACTTCAACTTTGGAACTATATCTTTATATACTCTCATGATACACTACTCCCTTTCACACTTTCCACAGTCCAGAAAAACTGGATTTTAAAAAATAAGACCATAGATTTAGAGATGGAAGGGACCTGAGAGGCCATCAGATTCAACTCCCTCATTTTGCTTATGAGAAAATTGGAACACAGAGAGTTTCTTGAGGTCACAAAGCTGGTAAGTGTTTGAGGTAGGATTTGAATCCAGATTTTCCTGACTGGGACAGACCCAATGCCCTATCCATTATGATTCATCATTTTTTCCTGTTCTTGACACATGACAATCTGTCTGCCTTTGGACTGTCTGTCCTTCATACATGGAAGGCATTCTCTCCTCGCCCCTCTTTTTCTCTTAGATTCCATTGTTTGTTTCAAGACTCAGCTCAAGTAAGACCTTCTACATAAGTCTTTCCTGATGTCCTTACCTCTCAGTGCTCTCTCTTCCAAAGTTCTTCTTATTATAGTGGATAATTTATCTTGGACCTAGTAATACCTGTCTTCAAGTCACATTTATGACATATTATCTGTGTGATGCTGGGCAAGTCAAAACTTCTCAGTATTCTAGGCAACTCTAAGAGTCAACAATATCTTTGCAACATCTCTTGCCTATACTACCTTCTCTTCCCTGATACCTCTACTATCCTGGCACTGGGGACCTTGTCATCTCATGAGCATGGAGTATTACAATAATCTGCTTATGGGTCTGCCTGCCTCAAATCTCCTCCCTTCTAATTCATCCTCCATTCAACCACTAAAATTCAGGTTCAATGATGTCACCCCTCTTCTCACTAAAACTCCACTGGGCTCCTGATTGCCTTTAGGATCAAATACAAAATATTCTGCTTGGTGTCCAAAGTCTTTCCCAATTTTGCTTTCCCCTACTTTTCCAGTCCTCTTATAACTTACTACCCACTGCATACTCTTTGATCTAGTGACACTGGCTTTCTTGCTGTACCTCCAGTAAGATATTTCATCGCTTGGCTCCAAGCATTTTCTTTCATTAGTCTCTATGTCTAGAATGCTCTCCCATGTTATCTCCGCCTACTGGATTCACTGACTTCCTTCAAGTCCCAACTAAAATGTCACCTTCTTAAGTAACCCTTAATAACCCCTTTTTAATTCTAGTGCCTTTCAAAAATATTTCCTATTTTTCCTGTATATAGCTCATTTGTACATATTTGTTTCCTTATTGTCTCCACCATCAGACCATGAGCTCCTTGAGGTCAAATCTTTCTTTTCTCTCTTTTTGTATCCCTAGCTCTTAGTGCTTGATATGTAATGGGCACTTACAAAATGTTTATTGACTAACTAAGACTGCAAAATTTAGAGAAGGCTTTAACTTGTATTGGTATAGAGAGGTCCCTATAACAACAAGTTCATAGTATGAACCCTTATATTCTAAATGTTCTTATTCATGTACACGTTGTCTCTCTTGATATAATTAATATAAGCTCCTTAAAAGCAGAGATTATTTCATTTATGTATTTGTAATCCTAACATCTAATAGTGCCTAGCATGTTGTAGAAACTTATTAAAAGGGGGGTGGAGCCAAGGTGGTGGCTGGAAAGCAGAAACTAGCGTGAGCTCCCCACCAAATCCTTCCAAAAACCTATAAAATATGGCTCTGAACTAATTCTAGAACTGCAGAACCCACAAAATAGCAGAGGGAAGCAGGGCAGCCCAGGACAGCCTGGATGGTCTTTGGGTAAGGTCTATCCCACACAGAGCTGGGAGTAGAGCAGAGTGGAGCAGAGCCCAGCATGGGCCCCGCAGACCAACCAAACCAGGAGTCAGGCAGAGTGGGCCCTAGTGCCCTGAATCAGTGAGCTGCAGAAGTTTCCAGACTTCTCAACCCACAAACACCAAAGACAACAGAGAAGGTTAGTGGGAAATGTTGCTGGGGACAGGGAGCTCCTGGTTCAGCCACTGCCCCAGGGGCAGCAGAGGTGGGGCAGCTACAGAACTACAGCTGCAGTTGCTTCTGGCCCCAGGCCCACCTGGTGGGAGGAATTAAGTGGCAGATCAGAGCAGGAGTGAAGAGCCTGCTGAAGATCTAAGTCCAGTCCGGGTTGGGGGTTCTTGGGGAAGGAGGAGTGCTGGTGTGGCAGAGCTGGCACATCCCCCCAAGCTTGGAACATAGAACTCTTTACAAACAGTCCTACCCTGCTGAAAAAACTCAAGGGTCAAGTAAGTTGGCTGGGAATATGGCCAGGCAGCGAAAATGCACCCAGACTCAGTCTCAGACTTTGGAATCTTTCTTTGGTGACAAGCAAGACCAAAACATACAGCCAGAAGAAGTTAAGAAAGTCAAAGAGCCTACAACAAAAGCCTCCAAGAAAAACATGAACTGGTCTCAGGCGTTGAAGAGCTCAAAAAGGATTTGGAAAAGCAAGTTAGAGAAGTAGAGGAAAAATTGGGAAGAGAAATGAGAAGGATGGGAGAAAACCATGAAAAACAAGTCAATGACTTGCTAAAGGAGACCCAAAAAAATACTGAAAAATATACTGAAGAAACCAACACCTTAAAAAATAGACTAACTCAAATGGCAAAAGAGTTCCAAAAAGCCAATGAAGAGAAGAATGCCTTGAAAGGCAGAATTAGCCAAATGGAAAAGGAGGTCCAACAGACCACTGAAGAAATAATACCTTAAAAATTGGATTGGAGCAAGTGGAAGCTAGTGACTTGATAAGAAATCAAGATATTATAAAACAGAACCAAGGGAATGAAAAAATGGAAGACAATGTGAAATATTTCATTGGAAAAACCACTGACCTGGAAAATAGATCCAGGAGAGATAATTTAAAAATTATTGGACTATCTGAAAGCCATGATTAAAAAAAGAGCCTAGATATCATCTTTCAAGAAATTATCAAGGAGAACTGCCCTGATATTCTAGAGCCACAGGGCAAAATAGAAATTGACAGAATCCATCGATCGCCTCCTCAAATAGATCCCAAAAAGAAATCTCCCAGGAATATTGTCGCCAAATTCCACAGCTCCCAGGTCAAGGAAAAAATACTGCAAGCAGCCAGAAAGAAACAATTTGAGTATTGTGGAAACATAATCAGAATAACCAAAGATCTAGTAGCTTCTACATTAAGAGATCGAATGGATTGGAATATGATATTCCGGAGGTCAGTGGAGCTAGGATTAAAACCAAGAGTCACCTACCCATCAAAACTGAGTATCATGCTCCAAGGCAAAATATGAATTTTCAATAAAATAGAGGACTTTCAAGCTTTCTCAGTGAAAAGACCAGAGCTGAATAGAAAATTTGACTTTCAAATGCAAGAATCAAGAGAAGCATTAAAAGGTAATCAAGAAAAAGAACAAGAAAAAGAAATTGCAAGGGACTTACTAAACTTGAACTGTTTTGTTTACATTCCTACATGGAAAGATGATGTGTATGATTCATGAGACCTCAGTATTAGGGTAGCTGAAGGGAATATGCATATGTATATATGTTTATATATATATATATATATATATATATACACACACACACACACACACACATATATATGTATGTGAGTGTGTATGAATGTATATATGTATGTGTATATTATATGTATATATATATATATATATATATATATATATATAGAGAGAGAGAGAGAGAGAGAGAGAGAGAGAGAGAGAGAGAGAGAGAGCAGGCACAGGGTCAGTTGAAGATGAATGGAAGATATCTAAAAGAAATAAAATCAAATTAAGGGATGAGAGAAGAATATATTGAGAGTGGGAGATATGGAGAGATAGAATGGGGTAAATTATCTCGCATAAAAGTGGCAAGAAAAAGCAGTTCTGTAGGAAGACAAGAGAGGGCAGGTGAGGGGGAATGAGTGAATCTTGCTCTCATCATATCTGACCTGAGGAGGGAATACCACACATGCTCAGTTGGGTACCTTACCCCACAGGAAAGAAGGAGGAAGAAGTTAAAAAAGGGGAAGGGATGATAGAAGGGAGGGCAGATGGGGGTGGAGATAGTCAGAAACAAACACTTTCGAAAAGGGACAGGGTCAAGGGAGAAAATTCAATAAAGGAGGATAGGTTAGGAAGAAGCAAAATATAGTTAGTCTTTCACAACATGAGTATTGTGGAAGGGTTATACATAATGATACACATGTGGCCCATGATGAATTGCTTGACTTCTTAGGGAGGGTGGGTGGAAATGGAAGAGGAGAGAGAATTTGGAACTAAAAGTTTTAAAAACAGATGTTCAAAAACAAAAAAAAAGTTTTTGCATGCAACTAGAAAATAAGATACACGGGCAATGGGGCATAGAAATTTATCTTGCCCTACAAGAAAGGAAGGGAAAAGGGGATGGGAGGGGAGTGGGGTGACAGAAGGGAGGGCTGACTGGGGAACAGGACAACCAGAATATATGCCATCTCAGAGTGGGGTGGGGGGTAGAAATGGGGAGAAAATTTGTAATTCAAACTCTTGTCAAAATCAATGCTGAAAACTAAATATATTAAATAAAATAATTAAAAAAAGAAACTTATTAAAAGCTTGTTATAGATTGATAGCATGCTTATCTCACCAAAAAGAACCATTAATCTACGAGGGTTAGTAGCATCACTCACTATTTAAATATATATCTATATCTATATATGTATACACAAACACACACACACACACACACACACACACACACACATATATATATATATATCTTGAGAGGCTTAAATACTGGCCTCAATCTAATAAAAATGAAATTTATGCTTTTTTTTTGTTTTTGTTGTTGAGTCATTTCATTCATATCTGATTCTTTGTGACCCCATTTGGGGTTTTCTTGCAAAGTTACTGGAGTAGAATTTATGCTGAAGTTAAAAAAAATCTGCTTTGTAAGTACAAGCTGGGATAGGCATGGGTATTTAGCAGATTATATGAAAATGATTTTTGAGTATTATTTAGTATAAGCTCAATGTAAATCAACAATATCACATGACATTGAAAAAATCCAATAATATCTGTGGCTGCACTTAAATAGGTATAATGTGTAAGACCAAGGAGGTGATATCCCCACTATATTCTGTTGTGATCTAGTATGATATTTACTTCTGAGGGCAGTCTAGATGTTAAAGAGTCTAGATTTCATATCACCTTTAGATTGATTGAAGGCTGTGGGCATGCTTAGCTTGGAGAAGAGAAGATCAAGGTGGGGTGGACCCATTATTGTTCTTCTAGCATGTGAAAAGAGCTGTTATCTTGAAGGGAGATCAGTTTTGTTTTGCTTCACACTATAGAGCAATGAGTGGCAGTTGAGTGGATTTTCACTTAGTGGAAGTCTTTGAAGAATGATGGAAGTAATGCAGGAATGTCATAAAGAGAATTATTATTCAGGAATAGATTTGAACTAGATGGCCTCTGAAATCTCTTTCAAATTTGAAATTCTTTGACTTTGTAAATACTCAGTATTGCTGAATATTTAGCTTTCTTTCATGACTTTTTTCTCATTAAATATTCATTCCCTTGTTATTTTCTTGTTGAATTTTTTTATAAGCAGTTGTTTTTTAAACAAAGAATTTCCTTAGTAGCTTTGAGGTTCTTCAGCTAGTTGTAATTTTGATTGGTCCATAGTATTGCATACTAAAGTAGTATTGGAAATCAGAATTATAATGTGCCTATAATCTTAAGTGGATGAAAACTGAGTAATTTTTGAAACTTTCTGTGTTACTTTTATAATTTAGAATTTGGCTAATGAATTCTGAATAAACAAGGATAAATACTATTTTTTACATATTGCCCTAGAAGAATTTCAGTTATACTTACTCATAATAAGGACTGCAAAATTCTTAACCCAGTGAACTCTTCAATGGAAATAAGACGATGGTGATGGAGAATGTTCAAATTATACCACTTTAGCTTTGTAATGTATTCTGTGGTTTGGTTATTCGTAGAAATTATTTATCTAAGTTGAATTTTGAAGGAAGCTAAAGGATTCTAATAGGCAAGCAAAGGTGAGGGAGAAGGACATAGAAGGAATCTGTGCAAAACTTATGGAGGTGGGAACTGGTGAATAGGTAGACAGGAAACTTTATAATTTATTTTTACTTTGTAATTTAAACTTACATGAAGGGGATTACTGTAGAGTAATTTAATTGAACAAACATTTAGTAAATCCCTGGTACGCTCAAAGTATTTTGCTAGTCACTGAAGATACAAAGACCAAACTAAATAACACTGCTTGAGGGCCTTCTGCATGAAACACCATTCTCTGGGTTTTCTCTGACAGCTTACATTGTCCCTGGTAGGTTGCGTCCCCAAAGAGATGTCTGTTGTTGCTTTCAGGGTTCTATGGATAAACTTATGTTTAGTTATCTTTTGAAATTATTCCATGAACCCTCACTGGTTGGTCTTTGGGTCCTGTAGGAAAGTCATTTATTCAAAAGGCATAGCAAGAACAGTACTTTTCAAAGCAAATTCCTCAAGATGAGGGTCACACTCTCCCACAAATATACAGTCTTTGGTGAGGGAAAGAGTGAATGTGGACTTAAAATATAGTGGTAGAGAGGCACACATATTCACCATATGTGGTCAGAAAACTGATGCCTGTAGATCTTTGTTGTCTTTATTTTTTTTCCTAGAAGGTCCTTATGAAGTCCATTGTGGGTTATGACTTTGATGATGGATGAGTCTTTCCATTGCTCAGCTAAACTGGATATTAGCCAGGTCCTCAGCTGAGAAAATGTGAGAAGAGGATGTTGTGAAGGTGCTTAAAGAGAAAATAATTACCTTGTCTGTCCAATTAGATTGTGTCTAAACATAACTACATAACTTTCCTTTTTGACTTAAAAATAATTAACCTTTTAAAATTCAGTGGGACTTTATATCTAGACACAGTTTATAGACATATAAACTATTATATAAATAAAAGTCTAGAAAAATTAGAGGGATTTATTATTTTTGATAATATAATAGTAATTTGGGGTGCAAACATTTGTTTATTAAATATGTAGCCTGTGTATGGATCACTTCCAATTTTCATATTTGGTGTGGAATTTAAGTATATTTTAAAATGGATGTGCTACATATTTATATACAAGTATATGTTTTTATTTATAATATATTTCTGTTTCTTTTAGCTCAAATGCAGTAGGCAGCATATGGATTGCTTTAATTGGCTGATATAATAAAGAACTCAGATTTTCTGCCTATGGTCAGTTATCAGTGGAGCTCCAAGAAAGAAAGTATAATTGAAATACACAGATAATCCTTAAACCTCAATTAGTCAATGCCAGCTGTCTCTATCCCTTCAAGCCTTCTGTCATTAAAAAAGTGGGAAGAGAGACTCACAATGGAACCAGACTAAAAGTCCTGCTCCATTATTACACCTGCATTCAAAGTAGAATGTTTCCATTTGTTCTCTTCATACTTGAGCTATCTTTATCCTCCTGTGGTTAGCATGTCCTTCAAGAGCACCTCCTGATTTCCTACTCCTTTCATTCCAGACAAATTAGTTTTGACAAAAGGATGGCTCTGCTACTACCCCTCCCTTTATTCTAATGCTTATCCATCCCATTCCTGCTTTCCTTCATTTCCTTGCCTGTTTCATCATACCCTTTTCACTAAGAAATTCCACTACATCCTTTTTCACTAATTTTGCCTCCTTATATTAATTGATATCTGCCTTTATGCTTAGTTTTCTATACCTCTGGCTGATGTTTGTAACCATTTCACTCATCCCACAGGACCTCAAGTCAATACACTCTGTTCTCTATTGCTCTATCACCACCACTGGACAATGTCTCCTTTGAAAGTTGTGCACCATGGTTATACCTCTTTCCAAGTCCTTGTCCCTGTCACCTACTCATTACTCAGTCTTTCTCCCAACAAGAAGAAAATCATCATTCCAGAAGGAAAGTATGATGTATTAGAAAGAATGATGGATTTAGTATAAGAGGACTCAAGATCTTATCCTTACTGAGCTATGTACTTCTCATATAATTGACTCAGTTCCAATTTCTGGGTCTTAGTTTCTTCATCTGTCAGATGAGGTTAGAGAATCTTTAAAGTTCCTCCCAGGACTAAATCCCATTATCCATAACTTTGGAGTGTGACTCACAATTTTCTTCTGTACCCTTACTCCAATCATCCTCAGGCATATCAGTCAGTATTCACATGTTTTCATCAATCCTTCTATGTCCTGTGCTAACAATTTGTTAAAATCATCAGTAATTATGATGTCCACTTCAATGCTGCCACACATTAGGTAACCACAACCTAGACTTCACCATTACTCAAAATTGTATCATGTTCAAAATCCTAAATTCTTAAATTGAACTTCCTTGGTGACAATTTCTTGTCATTTTCCACCCCCTATTCCTACAGTTTCTGTTGTCCATCTTAAATATTTTTGTTCCTTAGTCTGCTCTATTCTCCCAATCTGTGAACTCTATTCTTAACTGATTTCCTTTCCTATTTAGATTTGATTCCATAAGGAACCGCTTCAATTACTCATGCTCCACCATTCTTGAATCCATTGACCGCCCCCTCCCTTCCACTTTTCCCTTCGAACTTTTGTAGTTTTTGTCCTGCTAATTCTCAACTCTGGTTAACTCTTACTGTCTTTCTCTTCCACTCCTTAACCTGCGCTACCAAACATTGCTGTTGGAAACCATCAAATGTTGTTTATTGAGTCCTCTTAAAATTTATTCTCTTTATGCAAACCTAGGACATCACTGTTGTATAAAAATCTTTTTTTCTGGTAAGTACTTAG
Organism: Trichosurus vulpecula; assembly: GCF_011100635.1. Lineage (NCBI taxonomy): Eukaryota > Metazoa > Chordata > Mammalia > Diprotodontia > Phalangeridae > Trichosurus > Trichosurus vulpecula. Next base: position 430,582,659 of record NC_050574.1, on the reverse strand, counting down.
TATTTATTTAGTATTTTATTTTTCCCCAGCTCCATGTAAAAAAAGAACTTTTAACATACATTTTTAGAACTTAGAGTTCAAATTCTCTCTCTCCCCCCATTGATAAGACAAGTAATTCATACAGGTTAGACATGTGTAGTCATGCAAAACACTTCAATAATAGTTGTGTTGTGAAAGATTAACTGTATTTCCCTCCATCCTATTCCCCTCTCATTTATTCTATTCTCTCTCTCCTTTCATCCTGTCCCCTTTCAAAAGTATTTTGCTTCTGACTACACCCTCCCCTAATCTGTCCTCTCTTCTATCACTCCCCTTTGTCTTATCCCTTTTGCCTTTGCTGTCCTGTATTGTAAGATATATTCCAATACCCAGGTCAGTGTGTTTGTTATCTCCTCTTTGAGCCAATTTGATGAGAGTAAGGGTCACTCACTCCCCCTCACCCCCACGTCCCCTCCATGGTAAAAACTTTATCTTGCCTCTTTTATGTGAGCAATTTATGTCATTCTAACCCACCTTTTTTTCTTTTTCCCAGTACATTCCTCTCTTATCCCTTAATTTTATTTTTTTAGATAACGTCCCTTCATATTCAACTCACACCTATGCCCTCTGTCTATATATACTCCTTCTAACTACTCTAATAATGAGAAAGGTCTTATGAGTTACAAATATTATCTTCCTATGTAGAATGTAAAACATTTAACTTTAATAAGTCCCTTATGGTTTCTCTTCCCTGTTTACCTTTTTACGCATCTCTTCAGTTTTGTATTTGGAAGTCAAATTTTCTATTCAGCTCTGGTCTCTTCATCAAGAGTGCTTGAAATTCTTCTATCTCATTGAATGTCTATTTTTCCCCTCATGGACTATACCCAGTTTTACTGGGTAGGTGATTTTTGGTTGTAATCTTAGTTCCTTTGCCATCCAGAATACCATATTCCAAGTTCTTCAGTTCTTTGATGTAGAGGCTACTAAATCTTGTGTTTTCCTGATTGTGGCTCCATGATACTTGAATTGTTTCTTTCTGGCTGCTTGCAATATTTTCTCCTTGACCTGGTAACTCTGGTATTTGGCTATAATATTCCTGGCAGTTTTCATTTTGGGATCTCTTTCAGGAGGTGATAAGTGGATTCTTCTAACTTTTATTTTACCCTCTGGTTCTAGAATATCAGGTTAGTTTTCCTTGATAATTTCTTGAAAGATCATTTTGAGGCCCTTTTATTGATCATGGCTTTCAGGTAGCCCAATAATTTTTAAATTATCTCTTCTAGATCTGTTTTCCAGGTCAGTTGTTTTTTCCAGTGAGATATTTCACATTGTCTTCTATTTTTTCTTTCTTTTGGTTTTGTTTTATGCTTTCTTGATTTCTCATAAAGTCATTAGCTTCCATATGCTCCATTCTAATTTTTTTTATTTTTTTCTCTGTATATGTTTTATTTAATATTTTAGTTTTCAACATGGATTTCGACAAGACTTTGAGTTACAAATTTTCTCCCCATTTGTACCCTCCCCCCATTCCAAGATGGCATATATTCTGATTGCCTCACTCGCCAATCAGCCCTCCCCTCTTTCACCCCATTCCCCGCCCCCATGTCCCCTTTCCCCTTACTTTCTTATAGGGCAGGATATATTTCTATGCCCCATTTCCTATTATCTTGTTTCCCAGCTGCATGCAAAAAAAATAGTTTTTAAGCATCTGCTTTTAAAATTTTGAGTTCTAAATTCTCTCCCTTCTTCCCTTCCTACCCACCCTCCCTAGGAAGGCAAGCAATTCAACATGGATCACACATGTACCATTATGCAAAACACTTCCACAATGCTCATGTTGTGAAACGCTAACTATATTTCCTTCCATCCTATCCTGTCCTCCTTTATTCAATTTTCTCCCTTGACCCTGTCCCTTTTCAAAGGTGTTTGCTTTTGATTACCCCCTCCTCATATCTGCCTTCCCTTCTATCATCCCCCATTGTTTTTATCCCCTTCCCCTTACTTTCCTCTGGAGTAAGGTACCCAATTGAGCATGTGTATTATTCCCTCCTTCAGTTGAATCCAAGGAGTAAGATTCATTCATTCCCCCTCACCTGGCCCCTCGTCCCTTCCAACAGAACTGCTTTTTCTTGCCACTTTTATGTGATATAATGTACCCCATTCTATCTCTCCCTTTCTCTCTCTCTCTCAATATATTCCTCTCTCACCCCTTAAATTTAATTCATTTTTTGTTTTAGATGCCATCCCTTCATATTCAACTCATCCTGTGCCCTCTGTCTATATTCCCTTCAACTCCCCTAATACCGAGAAAGGTCTCCTGAAATACACACATCATCTTTCCATGTAGGAATGTAAACAAAACAGTTCAACTTTAGTAAGTCCCTTATGATTTCTCTTTCTTGTTTACCTTTTCATGTTTCTCTTGATTTTTGTATTTGAAAGTCAATTTTTCTATTCAGCTCAGGTCTTTTCACTGAGAAAGCTTGAAAGTCCTCTATTTTATTGAAAATCCATATTTTGCCTTGGGGCATTATACTCAGTTTTGCTGGAAAGGTTATTCTTGGTTTTAATCCTAGCTTCTTTGACCTCTGGAATATCATATTCCAAGCCCTATGATCCCTTAATGTAGAAGCTGCTAGATCTTGTATTATCCTGATTGTGTTTCCACAATACTCAAATTGTTTCTTTCTGGCTGTTTGCAGTATTTTCTCCTTGATCTGGGAGCTCTGGAATTTGGCGACAATATTCCTAGGAGTTTTCTTTTGGGGATCTGTTTCAATAGGTGTTTGGTGGATTCTTTCAATTTCTATTTTACCCTCTGGTTCTAGAATATCAGGGCAGTTTTCCTTGATAATTCCTTGAAAGATGATATCTAGGATCTTTTTTTGATCCTGGCTTTCAGGTAGTCCAATAATTTTTAGGTTATCTCTCCTGTATCTATTCTCTAGGTCACTGATTTTTCCAATGATATATTTGACATTGTCTTCCATTTTTTCATTCCTTTGGTTCTATTTTGTAATATCTTGGTTTCTCATAAAGTCACTAGCTTCGACTTGCTCCAGTCTAATTTTTAAGGTGGTATTTTCTTCAGTGGTCTTTTGGACCTCCTTTTCCATTTGGCTAATTCTGCCTTTCAAGGCATTTGTCTCCTCATTGGCTTTTGGGAGCTCTTTTGCCATTTGAGTTGGTCTATTCTTTAAGGTGTTATTTTCTTCTGTATTTTTGGGGGTCACCTTTAGCAAGTCATTGACTTGTTTTTCATGGTTTTCTTGCATCCTTCTCATTTCTCTTCTCAATTTTTCCTCTACTTATCTTACTTGCTTTTCCAAATGCCATGGCCTGAGCCCAATTCTTATCTCTCTTGGAGACTTTTGATGTAGGCTCTTTGACTTTGACTTTGTCTTGTTGACTTCTTCTGGCTATATGATTTGATCTTCTTTGTCACCAAAAAAGGAATGTTGAGTTTTAGTTTGAGTCTGAGTCTGAATCTTAGACCATTTTTGCTGCCTATTCATGTTCCCATCTGACTACTTGACCCTTGAGCTTTTTGTCAGGATATGACTGCTTGTAGAGAGTACTTTGTCCCAAGCTTTAGGGTCCAAACACTGATGTTTTCTACTCCACCATCACCCCAGGCTCTGTCACAGCAGTACTATTTCTCACCCAAGAATCACCAACCAGGACCACAATTCAGATCGAAGCAGGGCACAGCAAGAGAATCTACTTTTGTGTCCACAAAATGCTCCTTTCATTCCTGCTCTGATCTGCTGCTAGATTCCTCCCACTGTGTGAGGTGGGGACTTGGGAAGCCGCTGGTGCTGGCACTCTGGAGGCAGCCTCAGAACTTCTTGCTTCTGCCATGGCCATTGCTGCATGACCTCCGCCACCCCCAGAGCTGGTGACCGGACTGCTCTGAACTCAGTCCCGCAGTTTCCTCCTAACCTGTTCTTTGGTGTTTGTGGGTTGAGAAGTCTGGTAACTGCCACAGCTCACTGTTTCATGGCCCCAGGGCCTCTTCTGGCTGGCTGACTCTGGGTCTGGTCTATCCCAGTGCGGCCCACACTGGGCTGCCTTCCACTCTCAGCATCATGCGATAGACCCTTCCCAGCGACCATCCAGGCTCTCCTGGGCTGGAGATCTGTTTCCCTCTGCTATTTCATGGGTTCCACAGCTCTAGAATTTGTTCAGAGCCACTTTTAGAGGTGTTTGGAGGGATTTGCGGGGGGAGCTTAAGCAAGTCCCTGCTTTCCTGCTGCCATCTTGACTCCACCCCTTCCATTCTAATTTTTAAAAAATTATTTTCCTTACTGAGCTTTTGGACCTCTTTTTCCATTTGTCCATTGCTGCTTTTTAAGGCATTCTTCTCCTCATTGGATTTTTGAATGTCTTTCCCCATTTGGCCTACTCTGTTTTTTAAGGTGTTATTTTCTTCAGTATTTTTTGTGTGTCTCTTTTATCAAGCTCTTGACTCGTTTTTCATGATCTTCTTGCATCACTCTCACTTCTCTTCCCAATTTTTCTTCTATTTCTCTTAATTGATTTTAAAAATCTTTTTTGAGCCCTTCCATGGCCTGAGACCAATGTATATTTTTCTTTTAGGCTTTGGATATAGGAGCTTTGACTTTGTTGTCTTCTGAATGTGTGTTTTCATCCTGCTTGTCACCAAAGTAAGTTTCTATAGTCTGAGGGTTTTTCCATTTTTTTGCTCATTTTCCCAGCTTATTACTTGATTTTTAAAGTCTTTATTAAGGTAGGGCTCTTCTTCCATTGTGAACAGTGAACTGCCCCAAGCTTCAGGGGCTTTGTGCAACTGTTTCCAGAGATACTTCTAGGCACTTGTAAGTTTTCAGTTCTTCCAAGGTGGTATGATCTAAGAAGAGGTGTTTGCTCCTCTCCTGGCCTATGCTCTTGTCTGTGAGTGACTACAATCACTCTTTTCTGCCCTGGAACTGGGAGGAGGCTTCCCCTTTCACTGCTGCTGCAAACTTTGCTATGCTAGTGTTCCTCCTTGCCCCAGACTGCCACTCAGGACTGTGACCTCGATCCAAGTATGGGCAAAGCAACAGAGTACTGCCTCACTGCTAGTGAAAAGACCTTTGTAATCTCCTTTTGACCAGTTTTTTGACCTCCTTACCATCTATGGGCTAAGAGCTCTGGAAGCAGCCACTGCAGCTGTTGATTCAATCAGTCCCAAGGCCTGTTCCTGGTTTTCTGGGGTCATGGCTATGATGGTGTGGCCTGCACTGGACTGTGATCCTCTTTCACTATGGTGCAACAGACCTTTCCTGCCAACCTTCCAGGTTGTCTGGGGCAGGAAATTTGTTTTACTCTATCTTTTTTGGGTTCTGCTACTCTAGAATTTGTTTAGAGTAATTTTTAAAGGTATTTGACAGGATTTGGGGGAGAGCTCAGGTGAGTCCCTGGCTTTACTCTGCCCTTTTGGCTCTACCCCCAAAATCTTTTAAATCATCTGACTCCTTATCACACTACTCATAAGAGCTCTTCCAAACCTTTTATTACTCAAGCTCCTATACTCTCTTCCCCTTGAAATTCAGATCACTTCACCTCCTACTTTAGCAAAAAGATAATCAGACATGAACTCTCAGTTCTTTTCTTTCTATAATTGTTGTCCCTTAGGGATTATCACTGCCAATTTATCTCCACTTTGGGGAATTTAGCTCTTATGTATTTACTGAAATGTACCTAAAATTCTTCCATTAAATACATTCTGTGAAAACTTTCTTCACAAATTTCAAGTGGTTATTTCTCCCCACCTCCACCCCCCTCTCCCCATCTGGACGCATATAAGTTCATCATGCTGAAGACTAACACTTTGAGTATTGCAGTAAGAACCATTATCTTCTAACTCCCTAATTCCCTTCTATCTCCCTTCAACTTTATGAATAGTTCTTTCACAGATTATTATTAATCAAACAAAATTACATTATTTGGAAGAAGGAAAATGATGGCTATAAAGGCAGCAACAAGGCATGGTGCCATTACTAAAATATCTCAATTCTTGACCTCCCTTAATGGTTAGTTGGTGGGCCCTGGCTTCACGGGCCTGTACTTACTTACAAGATGCTTCAGTTTATATCCTCAAAGATTTTTGGCTCCCCTTATAAAGGGCCTGCCCCTGGAGTTGGTGAGGCACTTAGGATAGCACTATATTTCATCAGAAACCTTCAGTTATTTGGAAGCTATTAGGAAATGCAGATTAATTCAAAATAATTAGTGAGTTGAAAAATATTATAAGATTTCTGTTCTAAAGATGTCATTTGTAGGACTATATATTGCATTATTCTTAATTGGAATTTCTAATTGTGCTTTTATTATTATATTTGATTTTATAAAGTACCATTTGAATGAAAAACTTACTCATTGACCAATAGTTAAATCTAAAATTAATGTGCTTCATTTGAGATATGTTAGTTCATCTCAATAATATTACTTAAATCAATCAACAAGCATTTATTAAATACTTAGTATATGCCAGGAACTACAATATGCTCTAGGGATATAAAGCAATAACACAAACACATCAAATGCTATTTAAATTAATTCACTTGCAATAATGTAGCAACATGAATAAGACAATTAAGTATTATGATTAGGTGATGCATGATATAGTTATTTAGTGAATTTTAAAATTTATATTCTAGAATGGACTCAATGACCAATGAAATTGAAAACTATGAATTTCCCAGCCAAGGAAACCTCTTAAATACGTGTAAGTAACTTTCAAACTTTTTTTTATATTTATGACATACGTAGCACTTTTTCCTCTAAAACTGTCTTTTTTCTTTTTCTTTTGAAAAAATGGGAGGAAAAGCTTTGAAATTTCAGAAATAATTTATTTTAAATTACATTAGGCATCTTAATATCACAAAACTTTAGAGATAGAAGGGACCTCTGCAGTCAAATTATTCAAGCTATACATGAAGGGAATCACAACTATGACATCCATGACCAGTATCTTCCATACTACCTCTTAAGGCATCCTACTCCACTTCAGAGAAATTCAAACTGTTTGGAAGCTTTTTCTTCATATCAAGTCTAAATTCTCCTCTTTACCCCTTCTGTCCATTGCTTCTGCTTCTGTCCTCTGAGGTCAAACAGAATGAATCTAAATCCTTGTCCAGATGTAGGTCTTCAAATATTTGACAACACCAGTTGAGGAAGATAAAAAAAAAACATATGATTTTATGGCAGCAATACTGGATTAGAATAGCAGCAGAATTCAATTTCATATATAGAATGCGCAGTATGTCATCATGTCTTCTTTATACTTTCCTGGATCAGGGAATCTCCTTAATTTGTGTGTTTTCTCCTGTGATGGCTCACAACCATCTACACCTGCTTGCCCATGCCTTCATATAAGTTTACCATAGGATGGTCACCAAGTGTGCCGGAGATCTTTATTTCTATTCCTTGATATTTCTGGGGTTAATAATGAAACCCCTGGGCTATTCCCCTGTCATGTGATGAGTCTATTTTCTATTTCTATCTTGCATTTCTCTCATAGGTTGTTTCTTTTTCTTTAAAATTACTTACTGGTTATATATTGCAGCCTGGTCATACCTACCATGTGATTCTGTCTCTGTGTAGTATTAATTTTCTATTCTTCTATAAACCTGTATCTTGCAGCCATACAGCAAAACTGTTAGAATACTAGTATTAAAAAGAAGGGCCTTTGTGTCTATGAGAAACATAGGGTCATTAGAGGAGCTTCACAGTTTCCTGAAAGCAAGTCAGCTGGTTCTATTCCTCCTGGTTAATTCTAGTTTTAATTCATTATGCATTTGCACTGTTTGCCCCAGATATACATGTTGATGGATATATTGTATAAATTGTTCTCTTGACTTTCATGTTACAGTCTAGACAAAAGTCATCCTTCAACCACTGGAGCTCTCCTGAGTGTACTGTCAAGACAAACTTTGTTGAATGTTTACAGATCTCTTCTGAGAGGCTCTGCAATGTCCCAGGGTATGATGCAGTATTACCAAGGCAATAAACACAATATAGACAATGATTGTCAATATGCCTATGTGGTTCTGTATCACAAAATATAAGAGACTTTCCATATAGAAGGCAGACAAAGTAAACCATTTATTCAGATACCAGAAAACCAGATTTCAGAACCAATAAGCCCAATCCATCAAAGCAGCAAAGAATTCAATAAACAATAGTATAGCAGAGAACCACTCCATCGCATAACCTTCCCACCCCCTGTTGGGGTCTTGCCACCAACAATAAATCACAGAACAACCCATGTCTACTCTTTCCTTCAGCTCTAATTGCTCTCTCCGCATTTCCTGTGACACACTTTCCTTTTCTCCTCAGCAACCTCCTCCCACCACATGTGACTTAGGCTTTCTGTGATATAAACAAGTCACATGGCCTATTAATGGGTGGGAAAGATCTTCAAATCTAAATTGTCATTTCATTTGGCCCCAAGATCTTTCTTATCTATTACTTAGGTCAATGGGGCAATCAATAGGAATTTTGGGATAGCTGGTGTAAGCAGAACTTTACAACAGTATAACAGGGATAACACAAAATAAGTATAGAAAACAATGTCCTCATTCCCCCTCAAATGAATGGTGCTCAAAATCTTGGGGTAAGGGGTGAGGGTCTCATCCTCCATAGCTTCTTCCTGCTGACACTGGATGTAGAGCTGTCCCTGCCCCAAGAGATCAAGAGTCCTATTCAAGAGATCAGCTCTTTAGCAAGCTGACATCTGGAACTCAGTTGATGCCAGGTCCAGGGATGACACACCACAGTTGTGGACAAGTCTAGAGGTGACATCCAAATACATCAGAAGGTGACATCTGGCTTACACAATCAGGCATCTGCAGCTAGATGGTACTAAGCCTGCAGGGAAAAAAATCTAGCAAACAAATTTAACAGAAAAATGCCAAAAAGAAACGAGGAAACAATCATAGCCTCATTCATGATAGAATGCATGAGTCGATGGAACAATTTGATAATTATTTTCTCCTGGCTAAATAACTGTTACAGTATAATCTTTCCCATGTGCTATAATTTCTGCAGCTTTTGGAACAAAGTCTGACTTCCATTTTACCCATACTTTACCTCCCAATTTTATTCTATCAGTAGATCCAATTCCTTCCTTTCCTCTACTAGTTATTTTGGAAGGAGGGTCAGTCTTCACAAGGGGTATGGTTTCACAAGGAATAATAATCACTTGAACTATTCTATCATTTTAACAAAACTATATGGATTCTTCACTCAATTTCTGGAATGTCACAATAATTTCTCCTTGATAATTAGAATCTATCACACCAGCCAATACATATATTCCTAGAGCTGCTAATCCTGATTTAGGTAATAACCATCCAAAATGATTCTTAGGGATTTTCATACATATCCCAGTAGAGATCTTTCTTATTTCTTTTCTATCCAACCAGAAGTCCTCTAAACAATGTAAATCATGTCCTGCAGAACCAGGTGTTCCTGGATATGGTGGTAGGACATCTTCCCTCATAGTCCAGTACTCAATATTTGGGATCTTATGTGTTTGCTGTTTTCTAATTTGCAGATTTGTGGTCATTCTGGCTAGAGGTGTACTTCCTCCTAGGTCTATTATCCAAACTATGTAAAGCAGTGAACAAATTATCTTTCCATCGTTGATATGAATTTTTAGAACTTAACTTCCTTAATTGTTCTTTCAATAATCCATTCATTCTTTCAACTAACCCAGATGCTTGTGGATAATATGGAATACGATATATCCACTCTATATTGTTCATCAAGTATGCCAGTGTGGTTCTGAATCACAAAATATAACAGACTCTGTATTTAGAAGACAGAAGCAAAACATTTATTCAGACACCAGAAAGCCCAACCCCAAAACCCCTAAGTCCAATCCATCCATGCAAAAAAGAAGTTAAAAACACATTATCACTGCAGAGAGCAGTTCCATTCCATAGCCTCCCCCTGCTGGGGCCTTCCCACAAACAAACACGCACAGTAAGTTGCCTGCCTCCTCTCTCTCCCTCAGCTCTAACTTCTCTGAGCATTTCCTGCTCCACCCTTTCCACTTCCTCTTGTTCAGCAAGGTCCTCCCACCACATGTGATTTAGTCTTCCTGTGATGTAAGCAGGCCACATAGGCCTATTAATGGATGGGGAAGATCCTCAAATTTACATTACCATTACAAGAACAAAACATGAACATTTCCTTGTACATGGACTAGAAAAAGAGGATTGGACATGAAATTATAAATCTAGCAAACACTGATTATTTAAAAAAACTATATTAAATTCAACATAATAGTACAAACACTACCCTGCCTGCTGACATTCCTTCCTAAGCTTCCTTTCCTATTCTCAGTATTTCATTTATGCTCTTTCCTTATTTCCTTTTTTTTATCACTATCACACCCGGCCTACTCCCACCCTCACTGTCCTTCCCCACAAATTAAAGGCAACTTTAGCTACAAATAATTATAGTCAAATAAATCATGTCTGAAAATGGTTGTCTCATGTCACTTTATTGCAAAAGATGGGAAGTATGTTGTCACCTATCTTCTAGACTCATAACCGACCATCACACTTATCAGAATTCTTAATTGTCTCATGTTGTTTTCCTTTACAATATTGTATTCATTGGATTTTTTTCTCTTGGTTCTGCTTTGTTCATGCAGTTCTTTCCACATTTCTCTGAACTGAGCCATTTCATCCATTCTTTTGGCACAGTAACATTCCATCACATTCAAATATCATAAATTATTCAACTCTTCCCCAAATGACGGGCAAATGACAGTATATATTGATGGATTGATAACATGTTGAATGACTAGATCTAAAGACTAGACCTTATACCAGCTTGGAGGGAGTTCTCTGGTGGAATGTCTTAGTAATTCAACCTGGACTTTCTTCTTTTGACATTTTTATCAAAGGTTTAGATGATGACATAGATAGCAAGTGAGATTATGCAGCACTTTGTGAATCTTAAAATACCACATATATGCTAGCTCTTACTTACTAGATTCATTGCTTTCAGTCGGTAAGAAGTAATTTGCAGATTTCAATAAGAGCAATAAGTGTTACTGTGGATGAAAGAATTAGGATCTAAAAAGATACTGAAAAATTCCAATAATGGAACAAAATTAATTGTAAGAATTAATAAGAATAAATATAAAGTTTTTCATATGAACTTCTTTTTTTAAACCACCTGAACAAGTACAGAATGGGAGAGATATGACTAGATGATAGTTTATGTGAAAAATACTTTTTAGTGGACTCCAAGCTCAATATGAGTGGATAGTAGCTACACAAGATACATTATGCTATATAATTTTGGGAATATGAGGCATAAAAAAGCACCTGATATTACCTTGGACTGATAATATTATCTTAGAGTAATACGGAATAAATGAGATCTTACTATACTCAACCCTGGTCAGACTATATCTAGAGTATTATTTTTTTGGCTTTATTTGCAAACCAAAGCCCATGGAAAGAAGGATGACCAGGATGTGAAGAGCCTAAAATCCATAAGCAAATGATATCAATTGAAGGGACAAGAGATGTTTAATCTGGCAAAGAGACTTAGTGGTGCATGCTCAATGTCTTCAAGTACTTGAAGGGCTATCATGTGGAGTAGAGATTTGAATTATTCCATTTGGACCCAGAAAGCAAAAAAGGGAAAACTAGTTTTGGTTCTGTTTAAAGAACTGTTTAACACACAAATTTGGTTTCGTGTAAGGAAGTACTGTCTTACAATTAGTACTAAGTGAAATAGATTCTAGCAATGAAGTTAACTTTCTTTCATTTTATTTATTCTTAAATCATTTGAACCTAAATATATAAAGAAAAAAGAACATTTCCATATACACAGCACAAAATAAAAAGAGGATTAATTATAAAACCATGGATCTACATTTTATACTATTTATCTATTTATTTAAATTTATTTATTTATTTTTAGTTTACCACACACAGTTCTACATAGTTCTGAGTTCCAGATTTTCTCCCCTCCCTCCCCCCTCCCTCCCCAAGATGGCATTGAATCTCATATAACTGTCATGTATAACTTCGCATTGAATTAATTTATGCACTAGTCAAGTTGTGGAGAAGAATTTTGACCAATGGAATGAATCATGAGAAAGAAGAAACAGAACCAAAAAAAAAAAAACAACCCAAAAACAAAAACAAAAGAGAAGCAAAAAAAGGCAAGCTTGTAGTGCGCCTCGATCTGTATTCAAACTTCACAGTTCTTTCTCTGGATGAAGATAGCATTCTCCATCGTGAGTCCCCTGGAGTTGTCCTTTCCCCTTAGGTTGCTGAGAAGAGCGCAGTATGTCAGGGTTGGTCCTCACGGAATCCATGTATCTGTGGCTGTGCACAACGTTCTCCTGGCTCTGCTCCACTCACTCAGCATTATGACCTGTAGGTTTTTCCAGGTTGTTACGAAGTCTGCATCATCCCCATTTCTTATGGCACAATAGTATTCCATCACCTTCATATACCACAGCTTGTTCAGCCATTCCCCAATTGATGGGCATCCCTTTGATTTCCAATTCTTGGCTACCACAAAAAGAGCTGCTATAAATATTTTTGTACATATGGGTCCTTTTCCCGCTTGTGTGATTTCTTTGGGCTACAACGCTAAAAGTGGTATTGCTGGGTCAAAGGGTATGAACATATCTATAGCCCTTTAGGCATAGTTCCAAACTGCTCTCCAAAATGGCTGGATCAGCTCACATCTCCACCAGCAATGCAACAATGTTCCAATTTCTCCACATCCTTTCCAGCATTTATCATTTTCCTGTTTTGTTATTTTAGCCAATCTGACAGGAGAGATGTGGTATCTAAGAGCTGTTTTGATTTGCATTTGTCTAATCAGTAGTGATCCAGAGCATTTTTTATATGCCTATAGATAGCTTTAATTTCTTCCTCTGAAAACTGCCTGTTCATATCCTTTGACCATTTCTCAATTCGGGAATGGCTTGTATTCCTATATATTTGGCTCAGTTACCTGTATATTTTAGAAATGAGGCCTTTATCAGAGATACTAGTTGCAAAGATTTTCTCCCAGTTTTCTGCTTCCCTCCTAATTCTTGTTGCATTGGCTTTTTTTGTACAAAAACATTTCAATTTGACATAATCAGAATTATCCATTTTGCATTTTGTAATGCTCTCTATCTCTTGTTGAGTCATGAATTCTTTACTTTTCCACAAATCTGATAAGTAAACTATTCCTTGCTTTCGCAAATTACTTAGAGTATCAACTTTTACTCCTAAATCATGAACCCATTTTGACTTTATTTTGGTATATGGTGTAAGATATTGGTCTATGCCCAGTTTTTGCCCTACCATTTTCCAATTTTCCCAACAGTTTTTGTGAAATAGTGAATTATTAGCCCAGAAGCTGGCCTCTTTGGGTTTATCAAAGAGTAGATTGCTAAACTTGTTGATTTCTCCTACTTGTGTACCTATCCTATTCCACTGATCCACACCCCTGTTTCTTAACCAGTACCAGGCAGTTTTGATAACTGCTGCTGTGTAGTACAGTTTAATATGTGGTGTGGCTAAGCCACCTTCTCTAGCATGTCTTTTCATTAATATCCTAGATACTCTAGATCTACTCTAGAGCTACAGGTGCTGTTGCTTCCGGCCCCAGGCACACCTGGTGGGAGGAATTAAGTGGTGGATCAGAGCAGGAGTGCACAGCCTGCTGAAGATGTAAGCCCAGTCCGGGTTGGGGGTTCTTGGGGAAGGAGCAGTGCTGGTGTGGCAGAGCTGGCGCATCCCCCCCAAACATGGAACATAGAATTCTTTAGTCTACAAGCAGTCATACCCTGCTGAAAAACTCAAAGGTCAAGTTAATTGGTTGGGAATATGGCCAGGCAGTGAAAACACACCCAGACTCAGTCTCAGACTTTGGAATCTTTCTTTGGTGACAAAGAAGACCAAAACATAGAGCCTAAAGAAGTCAACAAAGTGCATGAGCCTACACCAAAAGCCTCCAAGAAAAACATGAACTAGTCCCAGGCCATGGAAGAGCTCAAAAAGGAGTTGGAAAAGCAAGTTAGAGAAGTAGAGGAAAAACTGGGTAGAGAAATGAGAAGGATGCGAGAAAACCATGAAAAACAAGTCAATGACTAGCTAAAGGAGATCCAAAAAAATACTGAAAAATACACTGAAGAAAACAACACCTTAAAAAATAGACTAACTCAAATGGCAAAAGAGCTCCAAAAAGCAAATGAGGAGAAGAATGCCTTGAAAGGTAGAATTAGCCAAATGGAAAAGGAGGTCCAATGGACCACTGAAGAAAATACTACCTTAAAAATGAGATTGGAGCAAGTGGAAGCTAGTGACTTTATGAGAAATCAGGATATTATAAAACAGAACCAAAGGAATGAAAAAATGGAAGACAATATGAAATATCTCCTTGGAAAAACCACTGACCTGGAAAATAGATCTAGGAGAGGTAATTTTTTTTCCTGTTTTTCTGATTTATTAAGACATTTTTCACAAGATTTCTTCAATTAGAAGTTCTTTGAAACAATACCATAATTTTTTGGCAGTCGGAGAATAGAGTCATCAGATTCCCCCATTCTACGAATTGCTCCACAAATTGCATAGGTTTTAAACTGGCCATTGAATCTACCTGTAACCTTGTCAACCTCAGCCACGTTCATCTGGATGGACGTGTGCTCCTTGGCCCCGATGATCCTGTTGCTTGCAGAGCATTTCCGCCACACGTACAGATCCACGAACTCTCTGGCGTTGTTCTGCATATCGGAGGCTGTGGTACCAAGTGCAAACGCGAAAGCGGCGGAACAGAAAAATAAAAAGCCAGGAGAGATAATTTAAAAATTATTGGACTACCTGAAAGCCATGATCCAAAAAAAGAGTCTAGATATCATCTTTCAAGAAATTATCAAGGAAAACTGCCATGATATTTTAGAGCCACAGGGCAAAATAGAAATTGAAAGAATCCATTGATCTCCTCCTCAAATAGATCTGAAAAAGAAATCTCCTAGGAATATTGTCGCCAAATTCCAGAGCTCCCAGATCAAGGAGAAAATACTGCAAGCAGCCAGAAAGAAACAATCTGAATATTGTGGAAACACAATCAGAATAATCCAAGATCTGGCAGCTTCTACATTAAGAGATTGAAGGGCTTGGAATATGATATTCCGGAGGTCAATGGAGCTAGAATTAAAACCTAGAATCAGCTACCCAGCAAAACTGGGTATCATGCTCCAAGGCAAAATATTGACTTTCAATAAAATAGAGGACTTTCAAGCTTTCTCAGTGAAAAGACCAGAGCTGAATAAAAAAATTTGACTTTCAAATACAAGAATCAAGAGAAGCATGAAATGGTAAACAAGAAAGAGAAATCATAAGGGACTTACTAAAGTTGAACTGTTTTGTTTACATTCCTACATAGAAAGATGATGTGTCTGATTCATGAGACCTCAATATCATAGTAGCTGAAAGGAATATGCATATATATATATGTTTATGTGTATAATATATAATATATATATAAGTGAATGTGCATGTATGTATATATGTATGTGTGTATATATATAAAGAAAGAGAGAGAGAGAGAGAGAGAGAGAGAGAGAGAGAGAGCGGACACAGGGTGAGTTGAAGATGGAGGGAAGATATCTAAAAGAAATAAAATCAAATTAAGGGATGAGAGAGGAATATATTGAGAGAGGGAGATAGGGAGAGATAGAATGGGGTGGATTATCTCGCATAAAGGTGGCAAGAGGAAGCAGTTCTGTGGGAGGAGGGGAGAGGGCAGGTGAGGGAGTAATGAGTGAATCTTGCTCTCATCAAATTTGGCCTTAAGAGGGAATACCATACATACTCAGTTGGGCATCTTACCCCACAGGAAAGAAAAGGGAAGAAGATTTTAAAAAAGGGGGGGGATGATGGAAGGGAGGGCAGATGGGAGTGGAGGTAATCAAAAACAAACACTTTGGAAAGGGGACAGGGTCAAGGGAGAAAATTCAATAAGGGGGGATGGGTTGGGAAGGAGCAAAATATAGTTAGTCTTTCACAACATGAGTATTGTGGAAGGGTTATACATAATGATACACTTGTGGCCTATGATGAATTGCTTGACTTCTTAGGGAGGGTGGGTGGGAAGGGAAGAGAGGAGAGAATTTGGAACTCAAAGTTTTAAAAACAGATGTTCAAAAACAAAAAAAAAATGTTTTTGCATGCAACTAGAAAATAAGATACACAGACAATGGGGCGTAGAAATTTATCTTGTCCTACAAGAAATGAAGGGAAAAGGGGATGGGAGGGGAGTGGGCTGACAGAAGGGAGGGCTGACTGGGGAACAGGGCAACCAGAATATGCATCATCTTGGAGTAGGGGGGAGGGTAGAAATGGAGAGAAAATTTGTAATTCACACTCTTGTGAAAATCAATGCTGAAAACTAAATATGTTAAATAAATAAATTAAAAAGAATAATTTCTTTTTAATTTCTTTAATTTATTCCTCTGAAATTTAAACTTATTTAATTTAATTTCTTAAATTTAATTTATTTTATTTCTTCCTCTGAAAACTGCCTGCTTATATCCTTTGACCATTTATCAGTTGGGGAATAACTTGTATTCCTTTAACTTTGAATCCATTATATCTATATTTTCACAATGAGGCCATTATCAGAGAGAGACACTGGCTGTAAAAATTGTTTCCCAGCTTTCTGCTTCCCTTGTGATCTTGGCTGCATTGGTTTTGTTTGTGCAAAAACTTTTTAATTTAATGTAATCAGAATTATCCATTTTACATTTTATAATGTTCTCTATCTCTTGTTTGGTTATAAATTCTTCTGTCCTCCATAAGTTTAACAGGTAAACTGGTTCTTGCTCTCCTAATTTGCTCATAGTATCACCCTTTATGTTTAAATCATGTACCCATTTTGACCCTATCTTGGTATTCAGCGTAAGATATTGGTCTATGCCTACTGTATTCCCAGTAGTTTTTGTCAAATAATGAATTCTTCTTCCAGAAGGTGGAGTCTTTGGGTTTATCAAACAGTAGATTACTATAGTGTGTCTACTGTGTCTTATGTACTTAACCTATTCCATTGATCCACTACTCTATTGCCTAGCCAGTACGAAGCAGTTTCAATAGTTGATACTTTCTTAATACAGTTTCAGATCTGGTACAGCTAGGACACTTAGGAAGAGGGATTTTTACAAGGAGTACACTGTCACAAAATATATATATATAACACTTTATCTGTTATTGCGGGTGGAGGTTGGTGTGTAAGCAGGTAATTATTTTATTGTTTTTTTTATTTTTTGCAATTTTTTTCTCCTTTACTTATCAACACTGAAAAAAGTCAAAAGTATGACTATTAGCTACAATTTCTCTTTTTAATTTTACTCATTGAGGATTGTTTAGACCTATTTTTAATAGGGTTTTAGATCAATTAGGCTTAGGAAGGTAGAGGGAACATATACATCTCATGTAATTTAGTAGACATATTTGGAAATATTGTATTGCATACACATTCAAAAATAATTCATATTTTAAATGTACCTAAGTATTTTCCTTCTAATATGAGAATTTTATGGTGAATCCTTTTGAAAAACATTATTTTCTAAAGTGAAAACTTTAGTTAAATAAATGTACTCATAGTATTTTTTAAAAAAGGATTTTCGTACAGAAGTTTTTTTAAAGCTAAATTCAACTGTACTTACATGATCACATATAATGACAAATAATATGATATGCTGATACTTTAATTTTGGAGGGAATCCAAGAAAAACTTAAGTGGTACTTTAAATACCTTTTCTATGTAATTATGTGTATATATATCCTTACATATGTGTATTTGTATGTATATATGTACATATAAGTATGTACATATATACATATATATGTACATATATATTTATATGTATATAAAAATCTCTAGACAGATTTTTGTTGATATATTTTATTTTGATACCTCAGTCAATTACCAAGCCTAATTTCATAGTAAGTATCTGGGGGTAGCGGATGAGGGAATAATCAATTTTATACTGCCTGCTATGTGCCAGACACTGTGATAAGCACATTACAAATATCTCATTTTGTTCTCACAACACTCCTGCAGAGTAGGTGCTGTTATTTGTCCCCTTTTGCAGTTGAGGAAACTAAGACAAACAGAGGTTACATGATTTTCCCAAGGTCATAAATTTACTAAGTGTCTGAGGCAGGATTTGAACTCAGATTTTTCCTAACTCAAGACCTAACACTCTATTCACCGTATGACCTAGCGGTACTTTTGTGTAGTGGTACAATGGAATTTGGTTCAAATCCCACCTTTGATGTTCTGTGTCCTCCTGATGAGTCTTTTTTACCTTCAGTTTCAAGTTCCTCATTTGTAAAAAGAAGGGCTTGGACAGGATAACCTCTGAGATCCTTTTTCTAATACAGTAATTGTTAGAGATAGTATGGATTACTTTTTATTTTTATATTCAACCAGGTATTAACAGAAGGGGTGTGTGTTTTAATTATTATAATTTGGAACTATCATGTACATATAATTTGACCAGTTTTCTTACCCTGTTCTGATGTCCTCATTTTTTTTCCCGGAGTCATTGCATTTGTCAGGCTCAAGTATCCTTATTTTTAACAAACTGCAAAATACTGTACATAAAAAACAGCAACCTTCTTTTAAATCTTGTTTTGGCAGCAATTAAATGCAGTTTCATGAAAGAGTTCTTCTGTCAGGTGAAGTCTATGTATCTGGAAGCTAAAGGGACTTCAAGTCTGAATCTTCATTTCCTTCCATTTGACCTCAATAAGCGGTATTGTGTTATCATATTCAGCAATAATAAGGTAAGATGAAAATCTCAATTTTCAGTTTCACTTTTTTTCCCCTGACATCTTTGCTTGAACAACTTACGTAGCTAGTTGTCAAGATTAGGAAAACTTTGGGTATTTTCGTGTGCGCCTCATGGTCTTCTGTTTTGAACTTCCTTAAATGTATGTTGTAACAAAAGTTGTCTGTCAGTCTTTCAGTTAATAAACATTTTATTAAACGCCTGCTATGTGTTAGGAACAATGCTAAGCACTAGGTATACAAAAGAAAGATAGCCATTGCCCTCAAGGAGCTTTCCATCTGATGTGGGGAGACAACACATCTAAGCAAGCCGAAAAGGTTAGGATGGAGGAGGAAGAGACAAGGTGCCCATACATGCCCACACATGCAGTTGATTTGGTAAGAAATGAAGAACGGCGCCTAGGTGATGCAGTGGATAGAGCATCAGGCCTGGCATCAGGAAGACCCAAGTTCAAACTTACTAGACACTAGCTGTGTGACTTTGGGTAAGTTACTTAACCTGTTTGCCTCAGTTTCTTCAATGGTAAAATGGGGATGATAGTAGCACCCACCTCATGGAGTTGTTGTGAGGATCTAATGAGATAATTATAAAGAGCTTAGCACACAGTACCTGGCGTGAGCTAAGTTATATATTAATGTTAGCTAATTCTACTACTACTACTAATGATGATCATAATGATAGTACCAATAACAATTTGGTTGTCTTGGTAGCTCTCTTTAAATGGAGACTTTGGGAGGAGCCCTTTGTTTTCCCCCATAATCCTCTAATTAGAAGGCCAGAAGGTAAAAGGGTATGGAGCTCGCAGATGAGGTGTAATTCTCAAGTCTGATACAATCTCATAACATAATGAGGTTTCTGATGACTTCCTGGGGGCATGATGGAATCTAGCCCAGGGCAGTACAAATCATCAGAATTAAAGGGAGAAGTTGAGACTGCTTTGACAACTTTCTCCCAGTTACTTGTGGCACATAACCATCCCTTGAGCAATATGTCTCTTTCCAGTCCTGACAGGTACATGGATTAAAAAGTAGAGGCAGCCAGTGATACAAACACAGCTCCTTATCTCAGCTCTATTTAAAAGATCAAACAACAAGGAACTGAATACGTTCTACATACAAGACTTTGTCCTAGATCAGGGGATTGAAAAGACAAAGAAGGAAGCAGCCCTTGCCCTCCAGGAGCTTACTTTCTTTTAGGAATGTATAAAAAAGTACCTGGTACAGGATAAGGCAAGATAAAGAGGGAGAAAGCACAGCTCGGGCAGTTCAGAGGATATAGTGAACAGAGCACTGGGTTTGGAGCGAGGAAGACCTAAGTTCAAATATGACCTCAGTTAATGAATAACTGTGTGAACCTGGGCAAGTCACTTAGCTTCTACCTCAGTTTCCTTAACTATAAAATTGGAACAATAACAGCATTTAACTCACAGGTTGTTGTCAGAATCAAATGATGTAATATTTGAAAAGTGCTTAGCACAATTTATGGCACACAGGAGGTATTATATAGATAATAACTATTATTACTATCTGAGCTTCATGTAGGAAGTACCATCCTCACTCAATCTTGGATGAAAATTATAACTGAGAATAGGAATAGAGATAATATCTTGGAGATCTAAGTAGCAGTGATTTTCTTTTGTCTTTCCTAAGATCCCTAGCTCCCCCAACTTTTACTTTTTCTACTGTTTCCTATTTCTTTTCCTATTTTTATTTTATTTTCTTTACTCCCCACCATCCCCAATAGTATAGACTACTCCTTTCATTCATGTGACCTGAATCAGAGATGAAGAGCAGTGAAAATTGTGTTCATAGGAAGTTACTCTTTTATAAATTCCTAATATCAAACCTCCCTGAGTCCTTTCATTTCCTAAATTCTCAAATTTTATGAGGCCTTATAAACCTGTTGTTTATTCTGCACTTACCCTTTAGTTTTTATTATTACATTTAGCTTATAATACACGTTAACAAACTTACTATCTCATAGTTTCGTGCACTCTTAGAACATGAAGGGACTAAAGATCATTGCCCTATTTTCTGAACAAAATATCCATTCCTAAATTACTTAGAAACCATTCCTTCTAGAGAAATCTTTTGCTATTCTGCAGTTGATTCTTTCTGTAGCATCATTTTTAAAAAAATCCTATTAAATTGTGGTTATTTTTTCCCAGTTTCTATAGAATGCAATTCTGAAAGATGATGCTTTCTTGGCATGTCTTTCTCCTCCTACTAACTTGGTTCCATTGAAATGCAGTGGTTTAAGTAACTGATTAATCTTTGTGAAGTTACTCTTTTGAATATTATCTCCCGCATCAACAGGGTACTGTCATTGGCCTACAGAGCTTCTATTGTCCAGAAGATAAATGGATTGATTGTCAAATTTACATAAAAATAATTCTGTGCATTTATGCAGTGCTTTTGGAGCATGGTAGCCTGAACAAAGTAACTGATTGAGCTAAACACCTAACATATTGATAGGAAAGCTTGCTTAGTTAAAATAATTTAAACCATTATAGGTCAAATTCAATTTGGTTTTACTGCACTAAGAATCACCAATGAGAAACAGAAATGAGTAATGTATTTTTATTTGTACATATATGTTTATATGCTTATAAGAAATATTTCTCCAAAATATTAAACTTTTATTTGTTGATTGCTATTTTTTCCCTTCTCCTTCAGAAAAGCCAGTGATATGATTGGTTTTAACTAGTAGTTTGACTGGTTTGAAAAGCAGCTCTTGAATATTTGTATATTAATTAATGATTTGAGCAAATTCTATCTTTGTTTTGGTATATTGTATTTCTCTTTTGCATTACTATCCTGGGCCAGGGCTAGCTCAGGATAGCTCAGGGATTCAGGCTCAGAATTTGCATGCAATGAAATATATAAGGACCATAAAATGCACTGAAGATGACTTTACTAATTTAAAAAAATAAAGAGAATATAATTCATAAAGTTAGAAAGATAGTATTTCTTTGAAAAAAAAAGGTGCTACTCATTTCACTTTCACGTGTACCAGGGAAACCAGACTTCCTATGTCAGAAATACGTTTCTGCAGGGTAAGAAGAATCCCTTTGATACTAATTTGCCATAGGCTGGGTCTTTCATTCCTCAGATAGCAAGGAAGCCAAACAAGAAGAGCCAATCCCATCCCTTTAAAGGGAAACCATCTCAGCCTGCATAAAAAAATGCTAATCCTACCACAATTACATATAGACTTAGAAAACTAAGTAAACTATATTTTTCTTGATTTTTTAAATTTAAAACAATTTTGAGTTGCCTTTACATAGGAAATCAATTTGTATTATAGAGTGATAAGAGATTTCTGAGTACATAATTATATCAACTAATCAAAATTTAATTGTATTTAGTTTAATATTTCATTTGTATAAAGCATGGTGTTTTATTTCATATAGTATTCTTGTTTACAAAAATATTAGAAAATGCAACCAACAATTTTTAAAATTACTTATAAATCATATCCCTCTAATTAAAAACATGGAACATTGTTAAGAGTAAATTATAATTATGTATACGGGAAATGAATGTATGAATCTAAGCATTAAATTATGTTGCTAACTATACTGAAAAAATACAATTACATGCTCAAGTAAATAATCAAGTATGCAAGCCCACCTAGTTATTTGAATTTATTTAAAACTGTGATAGCTGCACTGCTGTTAAGTATTACCTGCTGAGAACAGCAAAATAACTAACCTTCCTTTGCTGTTTTCCCTTGGGTTTTCTATTAATATTCTTATCTTAAGTAAGTTATGTGTTCCATTTTTTTCTTTTTAAATTAAAAATGAAATTGAATGCAAAATATTTGAAAAAATAAAGGTAAAGGCATTAGTGAAACACTGGAACATGTTCAAATATTGAAAGGAATATGGGCTTTAATTGATGGATCTCCAGGCTGCACTCCAGACTTCATCTAACATGCCCCAGAAACTTTTTTGTCCTTGGAAGCTCACTCCAACTCGGAAAATTCATGTACCAGAAGTACCCTCTCCTGCTGTGGCCTCTCCTTCTGATTGGATGGCTCCCCCTAGAACCTCTGTTTAAGGAGAGCCCTCAGGCCAGCCAAATTTCCTTCCTCTCTGGGCTGTACTCAGGCTGTTTCTTTATCATGTCCTGGTGCTGGATTTGGTACCTTTGTCATGGCTTTGTCATCACCTCCCTTCCCACTCTAGCCTCATCAACTTCCTTTTATGTGTTGTCCTCCTCCATTAGAATATAAGCTCCTTGAGGGGCAAAAGTATCATCCTGCTTGTATTTGTTTTCCCAGAATTTAGCACAGTGTCTCTCTCATAGTAAGCACTGAAAGGCTTGTCCACTGACTGTCCATCCCTCCAGTGATGCAGATCACAGCATATCCAGGCCTGGCTCTCCAGTCATTGTGATTCTTGCCCATGTCTTCCCATAACAACATCTTGGGGTTTCTTTCAGAAGGTGACCAGTAGATTCTTTCTATTTTTTCCTTCGCTTTCTGATTTAACAGGAGCTCTTGCTCTAATATGTCTGCACAGCTTTCTTTCATGATTTCATAAAATGTAATATCCTGGCTTTTACCTTTCCTTTTGTCATTGTTTGCAGGCAATCAAATGATTCTTCAAATTTTTCTCCTTAATCTGTTTTCCAGGTAATTTTTTTCATATAGGATGCTTAATATTTTTTTCTATTTTTCAGTTTTTTGAATTAAAACAATATTATTTTATGGGGTCACTACCTTCTGTTTGTACCATCCTAATTTTCAGAGGGATGCATGTTCAGGGCCCACTCTTGTGTCCCAGCACAGAATGTTACAGACCTCAGGGCCCCAGACTTTCCCTGTTCTGAGAAAAGCAGCTCTGAGAACTGTGGCAATACGCTGGGTGCTGTTCTTTGGTCACTAGTCACCAGCTGCTACTATTCCCTGAGGCATCCGAGGTTCCTAACCCAGGTTCTCAGGCAACTGAATCCTCTTCTCTTTCTGCCTCTGAACAGAGAAGCTTTCAAGCTACAGGTGGCACACATCAGGTTGCACTAGGAGGCCACCTTGTGTTGGCATTGCCTTTGCTAGAAGAGGCCTCCTTTTCAATAATCTATGGATTTCTGGTTGACTTTTTGTGCAGTTCTGGAGAGGAAAGATTTGCTTGCTGTGTTTTTTCATTGAATTTCTTAATCATTATTTGGTCTTGTGGGAATTTCAGGGTTTCTTTGGAGTAGTTACATGGAATATGGGTAGTGTATTTCCCATTCTGGCAGTCATCTTGGCAGGAAAAGTTTGTAGAGGCTGTAGTATAGCATGACTCATGACTTTACAACACCAACAATCTAATATTAGCATTTAAAGGTGTACCTTTATTTCTGAGAGAAATTCAGGCCCATTAAAGCAACTTTGCAGTTTCTCAAAAGAAATCCAGCTTCTGCTATTCCTTTTTTTTCAGTTCTGGAACTTTTCCATTTTTACTGTTCTTTTTCTCTGTCTCTCTCTCTCTGTCTCTCTCTCTCTCTGTCTCTCTGTCTCTCTCTCTCTCTCTCTCTCTCTCTCTCTCTCTGTCTGTCTCTCTCTGTCTCTCTCTCTCTCTCTGTCTCTCTCTCTCTGTCTCTCTCTCTCTCTCTCTCTCTCTCTCTGTCTCTCTCTCTCTCTCTCTCTCTCTCTGTCTCTCTCTCTCTCTCTCCAAGCTCTATAGATTGTCCATGGGACTGTATTCCATAATCTAGGCAGTAATATAGGCAATATATAGTCTTCTTCCTCTTGGGTTTTCTCATGTGATTTATTAAGCCATCCTCTTTTGAGTTGTTACAGATCTTTTCTGGAAGGCAATAATGTTGTGGGGATTGATGCAAATAATGCGTAATCCTCCAGAAACATCTGAAGCATCAGTGGAAAGAACATTTCTCTATTCTCAAAGGACCTAAATCCATACTTGACCTATGATGCTATTTATGTGACATAGGGGAAGTCATGTAACTTTCCTGGGTGTCTTAGTTGCCTCATCTGTAAACTGAGGGGATTGTCCTAGATGGTCTCTGATACCTTTTCCAGCTCTATATTTTGATGATCTGATTTACTATTTATAAACAAGTTGGACTTTCTGATGTATGCTCTTTGCTTGCCACAGTGGTGAACACTGAGTTACTTGTGGTTACATGGCAACCTAGAAAACAAAGGAATAAAGAAAAGTACCAAATGCCCCTCAGTACTATGTGGTCCACTTCCTTGTGCCACAATAGTGGAAGAGTGGTGGAAAATGGTTTCCAAGAATTACTGGGCTTTTAAAGTGTCTATAAACTTTAATTTAGCTGGTGGAATTCTGTTAGATTCTTGTCCTATAACAAATGATTGGCTATAGTGCTAGAGGAACTGAATTGAACCCATCTTGACATTTTCACTACAAATAAAACTCTTAAGAAGGAAATTGCAAGTAAAAGAAAAGATGACTCACAGGGTCTCCTAAGAGAGGCAAATAAAGGAATTGGCAGAGATGATTTTATCATGTGCCTAAAGCTGAGAATAAACAGCATTTCATGGAACATTTAGTCTTCTCACCCATCTTGCCATGTTCATGGTAAATATTTGCAAAATAATACCATTTAAATACTTGCAGCATAAACACAAACACCTGGTACACAGGATAAAGAAAGAAACAAAGTCTATGAAGAACTTGAGAACACCTTCCAAATTAAATCTGCACATATTTTGATGATAATCAATTATTTTGATGCAAAAGTGGGAATAGGTGGAAATGTCAGGAAATACATTCAAATACATAGATCAGGAAAAAATGAATGAGAGGGCCAAGACTTCATTGACTACAAAGAAGCTTCATATCCACATATCATGAATGCTTTTTCAGAAAAAAGAATTGACAAAACTTTGTCTAAATGATAGAGATGGTAAACACTGGATAACTGCAAAAATGAAATTGATTACATTTTAGCACATAGGAAACAATTCGTTACTGATAGGGAAGAAATTTCTGAATCAATTGTCTGTGGACATCCAGACATTCACTTGTTGAAATAAAGATGAAAATTAGTACAAAGCTGTAAGAAAGTACAAAAATCAGAAAAAAAAAAATTGCTGTGCAACTGAAACAATTTAGTCCTCCCTATTCAAACAAGTGATTGATGGTGAAAATTTGCATTATGAATTGAATAAGGACAATAATTTCATTCAGAATTTTAATCAATGTAAATAAATTTCTACAACCAAGAAAACTCTAAAAAAAATCTAAGTTTACCTTAGTCAGCAAGCATAACTTCCTTGTCATCAGAGAGATTGAAAGATAAGGGAAATGACTTTGAATGGAAAATTATCAGAACATCACCTCATAAAACAGAGAAGTAGTGAGTACAGCTAGTTTACAGAAAATTTCATGATACAGTCAACTTAATAAGGTCATTTCAATGATATGTAAGGTTGAAACTTAGAAGTATAATAAAGAAATGAAACGCAGAAATGATTTACAAAATCTTTTGTGAGACTTTTTTCATTGCCAAGGCCAGTATAATGCCTTGTTGAACACTATACTTATTCTGTAATATCTCACAGTCTCAGATGTGCTGATATGTGTAGTATAAATAATACTAAAGCAACAAGTAAAAAGTTGAAATATTCCAAACAAAAGTTAACAACCCCATCCAATAAGAAATATTTTTAATTCAAAAGACTGAAAAAATAGAAAAAAATTAAGTATCTTATGTGAAAAATAAATGATCTGAAAAACAGATTAAGGGGAGAAAGAATCATTGGATTATCGCCTGCAAGCAATAACCAAAAACAATCCAGGATATTACATTTTAAGAAATAATGAAAGAAAACTGGGCAGACATATGAGAACAAGAGGTCCTTTTAGAACTAGACAGCAAAGAGAAAATAGAAGGAATCTAGTGGTCACCTTCTGAAAGAAATTTCAACATATTCTTATGGGAAGAGATGAGCAAGAATACCACATGATGGAGGGAAAGGCCTGGATATGTTGTGATCTGCATCACTGGAGAAACATCCAATCAGTGAATAAAGCATTTGAGTGTTTGCTATGTACAAGACACTGTGCAAAATTTTTGGAATACAAACACAATCAGGAAGAATCTCTTCCTAAATTTGACCAAGAATAGTTAGGGGCAACTTGGGCTAGAACAAACAAAATGAGGAGGGCATTGACAGATTCTTTTCAAAAGTTATCGGAAAGCAAGAAAATAGCAAATTCATGCAATATTGATCTTTTTAAAAATAACAATAATAGGTGACTGAAAAATTTTTTTAAAAAAACCTGCCAACCTATATGTTTACTTTCCCACTCTGTAATTTTTTAAACTTGAAAATCATATGCATGTGTATTCTCAGTGAGGGTATTCATATAGAATAAACAGACTTTCACAAATGATATCCTATAATTGAGGGCTTTTGTATTATCACACAAGCTGACTGAAAAGTCTAGAGCTGAGGCATCAAATACATGGCCATAAGACTACATCACTCCTGAGTGACTGGTAATTAGAGTGGGACTTTTTTCTGTTTTCCCTTTTGGAATGTTGAGATAATCAAGTACCTTTGATGAGCTTTGCCTTTCAAACATAATGACAAGCAAAGTGGACTTTTTGTTGTCTTTTGTTTCTTTGATTGAATCAAGAGTCTTTGACCTGCTTAAGAAATAAGAAAGCCTAGTTCACATAGGTTTGAATCATATGGCTATGACACCCTTTTACTTTGAAGAAGTATATATAAGCTCACAGTTAGCGTTTTGCCTTTGGGGGCACACTCATTGAAAGAGGGTTGGTGACAAGACTCTGGGTAGCCACTGAAGCAGCCCACTGGCTTTGATAACCTAGATGTTGGTGCTCCTCTCTCTGGTCGCTGTTGGTGTATTGCTTGGACAGATAGCTAGAAGCCTGTCCACTGATTTTTGTTTATTTGCTCTGTTTATAAAATGTGTGCTTGTAATTTCTGTTTGTATTCTCTTTGAAGTTCAGGGTGCTGGCTTTTCCCTCTGAACTAAGTGAATTACATATATATATATATATATATATATATATATACATATATATGTGTGTGTGTATGTATATATATATGTGTATATATATATATATGTTTAATTAAAGTAAGATTGTTAACCTCTTAAAGTTGCTTTCCTTAGAAAAGTGGATCAAAGGATCTATGCTAGCAGCCCTTCTATGCTCTTTTGTTGTTGGTCTTTCACCCCCACAACAGCCTGTTCACAACATTGTTGTTACAGACAAAACCAGGTTAAAATGTAATTGGTAAATATTTAACAAAAAACCCTAGCACAATAAAAACATTACATTTTAAAACCAAGTCAATATGAGGTCCACAGGGATCCTCATGTAGGTATTTAGTGGCTGTTTCTATTTGAGTTTGATACCACTGGTCAAGGGAATATGAGCTCTCATTATATTTATTATTTGATTTTTAATAGTATTTGATTTGGTAGAGCAAAGCATAACCTTGGCTCCTTTCCAACAAAATTTCTCACATCTATACATCAAAATTATTTAAGATCTATCACTATATACCAATATATAACAGTAGAGATAACCTTGTCCAATAAACACTTGCTCTGGAGTCATAGCATGTGGTTAAAATCCTGCCTTTGGAATTACCAACCTGTGTTACCTTAGGTAAGTCACTTAACTTCCCTTAGACTCAGTTTCTTCAACTATAAAATGAGGAGGTTAGCCTAGATGGTCTCTGAGGTGCCTCCTGTCTCTCTCTCTCTCTCTCTCTCTCTCTCTCTCTCTCTCATTTTTATGAGACTCAAATGAGAATATATATGAGAATGTGAGTATGAGAATATTTATATATATATATATCTTTATAAACATGCACAATAATACATATATACACATAAATGACATACCTGTATATCATATATATATATATATATATATATATATATATATATATATATATATATATGTATACATAAGACAGGGAGATTTGTGCTTGCCAAAGATTTTTTTGGGGGGGAGAGAGTCTCTGAAATATTATTGACAATGATACTTTAATCTCTTTTGAGCTTTTTGAATAAAATATAGTTTGGAATACATAAAACAGTGCCACTTTTGCTAGATGTTAATGATAACTAATAAAGAAAGCTGTCAATTGATAATGACCTGTCCTCAGTTAGCTTTTGTGTTCACCATTATTTTGAACTTCTAAGGTATTTTTGCATTATATTTATTTAAGAATAAGAATAAGCAATATTTATATAGAGGTTTAAAGTTGACCAAATACTTTATATTCTCATTTGAGTTCCATAAAAACCCTATAGAAAGTATTATTTCCATTTTGCAAATGAGAAAGCTGAAGTATAGAGATGTTGAATGACTTGGCCAAGGTCACACAGGTAGTAAGTGTCAGAGGCAGGATATGATGCCAGCTATGATGGAACTTTGTAGTTTCATTCATCTATTTGTGTCTCTGACTTATCTACCTATTAAAAAAAGAGCTAATCCTTTGCCTTTTCATGGAATAGGCATTAAATAAATGTCTTTTAATTGAGTTGAATTAAATAAAAATATATAAATACAACCCTCCCTTTGATTAGATGTAGCAGACAATAGCTATAGCAAGCTAGGAGTTAAATGATTAGCACTATTATTTTATTATTCTGTCTCAGGCTACAGACATGACACATAGTACAAGTACATACACTGCATTTGAACTAAAAGACCAAGAAAAATTCTCAGAAAGGCCTTCTGAATATAGATGGAGACAAGAACACATTAATCAAACATACACATAAGATGGAAAATTTTCCATCCTTAATGATAAAGAACTCCAAATAAGCAAAATTAATGCAAAATTCTAGAGCACAAAATAGCTGAAAGTAATTAGGGATGAGTTGTTTATTGGGAAAGGGGATGGGATTATGACAAGAGAGAACTGAATGTTTGTCTGGAATGAGGATCAAAATACATATTGCATTTGTGGCCAGAGGTTTTCCTTGGGATCTTCCTATCAAATATTGTTAGTCATATCATCTGTAAAATGAGGGGTTGGACTGAATGATCCTTAAGGTCTTTT
Source organism: Trichosurus vulpecula (assembly GCF_011100635.1). NCBI lineage: Eukaryota > Metazoa > Chordata > Mammalia > Diprotodontia > Phalangeridae > Trichosurus > Trichosurus vulpecula. Next base: position 430,552,811 of record NC_050574.1, on the reverse strand, counting down.
CCTAGTGTTACATTCTCTGATTCTATAATTTTAAGTAAGAAATATCCCTACAAGAGTTCAGCAAGGAAGATGGCAGAATAAAAACAGAGACTTAGGTTCTCCCCCAATCCCCTCCAAATACCTGTAAAATGACTCTAAACAAATTCTAGAGCAGCAGAACCCACAAAATGATAGAGTGAAACAAATTTCCAGCCCAAGACAACCTGGAAGGTTCACAGGAAAGTTCTGTTGTACTCGGCAGACCAATACTGACCATGCCCCCCTCTCTCTACTCCACCCAGCAAAACTGGAGCAAGTTTCAGGGAACTGATTCACTGAAAGCTATGGTGATTTCCACACTTCCCAACCCACAAACGTCAAAAACAATTTAGAAGGTCAATAGGACAGGTCTGCTGTTTCCTGGGTGATAGAGGATTATGATCCAGCCCCGACCTCAGTATGGTGGACATAGCCCTGGAAGCATTGGCTGCTTCTGGATCTTTTGGCCCACAGACAGTGTGGGGATGATGTGGGGATTAACTGGCTGATCAAAAGGGTATTGCAGGGATCTCTTTGGTGGCACTAAGGCAGGATTCTCTTGCTTTGCCCTACTTGGATCTGGGTCACAGTCCTGGGGGCAGTCCTGGGGTGAGGAGGAGTGCTGGTGTGGTAGAGCTTGTGGAGGTGGAGATGGAATCTTCCTCATAGTTTCAAGGCAGAAAAGAGTGCTTGTGGTCACTCACAGACCAGAGCACAGGCTAGGAGAGGGAGTAAACACCTCTCCTTTGATCATACCACCTTGGAAGAACTGAAAATTTATAGGCCCCAAGAAGTATCTCTGAAAAAAACTGCACAAACCCCCTGAAGCTTGGGATAGTACACTCTCAACACTGGAAGCAGATTCCTACCTCAACAAAGGGTTAAAAAGTCAAGTAATTAGCTAGGAAAATGAGCAAACAGTGTTAAAAAAAAACTCAGACTTTAGAATCTTACTTTGGTGACAAAGATCAAAACATACAGCCAGAAGAAGACACTAAAGGCAAAGCCTCCAAGAAAAATACGAATTGGTCACAGGCCATGGAAGAGCTCAAAAAGGAGTTTGAAAATCAAGTAAGAGAAGTAGAAGAAAAATTGGGAAGAGAAATGAGAGTGATGCAAGAAAATCATGAAAAATGTGTGAACAGATTGCTAAAGGAGACCCTAAAAATACTGAAGAAAATAAGACCTTAAAAATGGAATAACCCAAATGACAAAAGAGCTCCAAAAAGCCAATGAGGAGAAGAATGCCTTGAAAAGCAGAATTGGCCAAATGGAAAAAGAGGTCCAAAAGCTCACTGAAGAAAATAATTCCTTAAAAATTAAAATGGAGCAAATGGAAGTTAATGACTATATGAGAAATCAAGAAATTATAAAACAAAACCAAAAGAATGAAAAAAATAGAAGACAATGAGAAATATCTCATTGGAAAAACAACTGATCTGGAAAATAGATCCAGGAGAGATAACTTAAATATTATTGGACTCCTTGAAAGTCATGATGAAAAAAAGAGGCTAGACATCCTCTTTCAAGAAATTATCAAGGAAAACTGCCCCGATATTCTAGGACCAGAGGGTAGAATAGAAATTGAAAGAATCTACCAATCACCTCCTGAAATACATCCCAAAAGGAAAACACCAAGGAATATTGTGGCCAAATTCCAGAGTTCTCAGTTCAAGGAGAAAATATTGCAAGCAGCCAGGAAGAAACAATTCAAGTATTGTGGAAACATGATCAGGATAACACAGGTTTTAACAGCTTCAACACTAAGGGAGCAGAGGGCTTGGAATATGATATTCCAGAGGTCAAAGGAGCTAGGATTAAAACCAAGAATCACCTACCCAGCAAAGCTGAGTATAATATAATGGCAATGAAGGTTATTCTTAAATACTCCAGGATATGTGATTTCATTGATGTGGATCCTCCCTCCTTATGGACATTACAGTCTCTCTGTGACTTAGTTTCCAAGAGTGGCTGGGGCCAAAATTTTCCCAGTGGCCAACTTAATGATAAGCCCTTTCCAACTCACCTAGTCTTGTATTGTGACAAGCAGCATATAATATATCTTTGAGTAATATCATCTATCATCAAGTTGGGCTTATTTTGGTAAGACCAGACACAATTTGTACTCTCTAGTATAACTTTCAAGAACTTATGGCTATTTCACATCTTGTTGAGGCACTGAAGAATAACTTTAGTGCAAGGGATTTTTAATTTGTTTTTTTTAATGCTCTCCTAAATTCCTACTGTGTTGGTTAATTTTAGTATTGAGGCAGTGCTTGATTCTTGAACGCTCTGCCAATAAACCATGATATTTAAAAGATTCTACTAAACTGGAAAGGCTTTGAGTAAGGACCCAACTTTGTTATGTTTCTGTCATCTAAGAAATAATCTAAGTATAGCACCCTTTATTATGCCCACAACTTTCACTTTTACTCATGGGTTTGGTCCCCAGAAGGCAACTGTTTCTCAGTATAATTATTCAGGTACGAACTCCTAAAAATATTCCTCATGAGTCCCCACTGGGGTGCTTCCCATTAACTATCAGCCAGTGGACTCATTTCATTCTTATCAAAGGCATTTAATCAAATGGTATGGTAAGAAGAGTTGTTATGAAATGTTTCCTACATAAACCTGGTGTGTACTCTTCTATAAATACAATATCTAGAGGAAAAGTTGACTTATGAGTAGACAAAATCCTTCCTTGTACTGTAGGAGGTTGTCTATAAGGCATATAATTATTATTAGCCACTTTTATAATTTTAAATTGTCCATCAGAAATTTGATCTTCTTAGTGAAAGCTAAAAGTCCCCGAACTTTAAAGTCTTCATTTAACTGTCTGTCCCTCTACTATAATTCTATAATTTATATTCTCTCAATCTATCTAAGGAAAATTTCCAGGCAGGGAGAAAAGGAGCACACTTGGGGCATGCAGGGAAGGCAGGGTGGAAGGAAACCAGCAGAAAATGTGACCCTGTTGACCTTAATCACCCCCTCCTCCTCTCCTTCTTCACCTGCGTGAGAAATAGAATAGAAAAACGCGGGCAGCCATCGACAGCATGACGCACCTCCAGGCCTATATCATTCACCACATAGTGGCCCTGCAGACCCTGCCTCTCTTGCAGCAGCAGAGGGACAGAGACGAGGGCCAGCCTTCCCCCCAGCACGTATCCGCAGCCCCGAGGCAGGCCGGCCAGGAAAGGACTGAGAGAAGGACTAGGGACTGGGTGGTGGAAAAGCCAGGAGGTGAGGAAGGCGCCATCCCCGAGCCCCAGGACCCTGGTCAGTGAGCGGTGGCCGGTGTGGCAGTGCGCACGGTGCTGGCTCGTGTTGTTGAGACCACTTCGCAGGTTGTCCAGGTGGAGCAAACGATCCTGAACCCTGTGCACGAACTACTGAACTTCCCCGTCTACTTAAAAGACAGCGTTGAGTTTGGAAACATCTGCAGTCATATGGCCCAACAACTGGAGGAACAGGCTTTTGACCAAGGCTTGATTGCACGAAGACCATCAACAAGAAACGGATCTATTCATTATGGAGCCTCCCAGCTGATGTCCCTGCTTTGGCCTGTATTGCTCTGAGGCCCCGTCCTCCAGAATCTTCTGGATCTGTGAATGTTATTGATATGAGAATTGAAGGCAGTCTGGCCATAAGCTATAGCCAAGGAGATATTGTACACAGGTCTTAATAGCAAAATGAGCCTTTGAGCTTTGTTACATCCTGCAGAATTGAGGGTTGTCATCCAGACCCTTCACAATTCTTTTCACATTTATCACAATCAGTAACAGGAAGGTAGAATTTTCAGGGATTTTTCCATTTTTCTGACTTGTTATGGATAAGAATATAGTTTGCTTTGGTTATATAATTGGATTAAGCACATTAATTTCCACATCAGATATTCCTTTTGACTTGTGTGTGTATATATATATATATATATATATGCACACACACACATATATATATGCACATATATATATATGCACACACATATTACATATATCTCTCTGTGTGTGTATATACATATATATATATGCATATATATAATTTTTTTCCTGTTGAGTCCTGGTTATTTACTTAGGGCTATTTTGTGGATAAAGCTCTATTGTTAATGAAAGTCTGAGCCATAAATGTGATATTTGAAAATCAATATATGTTCTCTGTTGCTGTGTATAAAAGAGATAGAAAGTATCCATTTATTTCAATTTCTAGTGAAAGAATAGTCTCTAGAAATTTGAAGACTCTGTTAATACTGCAGACTCTTGTCCCTGGTTTAGTGAATTTACTGTTTCACACCTACCAAATGGCTTATACGTTTTCTGCCTCCAATACCTTGGTTTGGAAATTGGAAGTGATGATAATCCCACTTAAGGTATTTGGAAGAAAAGATGCTAAATAAAAAAAAATTACAAATTGTAATGCAGAACACTTATTAATTCAACAACTGCTTATTAAGTGTCTACTAATTAAGCATGTTGCAGTGTTCTCAGTATTATGACACACCCACGTGGATCCTGCTTCAAAGAAGCTGATAGTCTAGCAAGGGAAATGTGGTACTACATAAATATTTAATAATTATATAATTAAAATATGGAACATACAGAACATAAGAAAAGTACAGAGTGTCAGGCAAGGCTCAAGGAAGGTAAATTTTTTCCTGATTGGTTGGGTTTAGGAAAGAGGTATTATGATAGAGATAGCACTTGAGCTAGATTTTGAAGAACAATTAGAATTTAAATTGGGAGAGGGTTTCCAAATGTAAGACATGGAAGCAGGGAAACAGTGAGTACAGTACACTATCCTGAAAATTTAAATTACAGTTATCCCTTCCATATTGCAGAGGTTTAGAGCATGGCACCCTTATGATCCGGAAAATGCGTGTAAAATTTTTTTGGCCCTCCTTTTGTACGAGAGAAGTAGTCTGAATTTGTTCTTTTTCTTTTATGGGGCATTTACAATACCATTTTATAAAGTTTGGGTTAAGTATTTGGTCATAGGCTATATGTAGGTCAATGTTAAGTAAAAATACTGTATGAAAAAGAATGTTTTTCTGTGTTGTCTGCTGGCCTTCATGTGTCATCTGTGGCTTCTGCAAAACGCCCCCCAAATTCCCATTTTATTTCTTATGCAGACCTGTGATATATTAAAACTGCAGTGGGAAAGTTTTGATGTGCAAAGGATAACTGTATTTCAGTATGATGTATCTGTGTTTACATTGCTAACAATAGAACATCTTGAGATGCAACAAGTTAGGTGTTTCAGGGAAAACCACACAAGCTGTGGAGAGAATGCCTGATAGTCCAATGGAATTTTAATTGCTAATATTTTCACAGAGTAATTTACAGAGAAATGGAAAGTTAGTCATAGAGGGAAAATATTCTAGCAAGTAGATTTATATACTATATGGATTGGCTTCCTGTGTTATGAATTTGAGGAGAATAGAAAGTTCACACATTCAGGGAAAAAATGCATTATACTCATATGTGCCAGGAAATGATGCTACTGTTTATAGAAATTATTCATCTGATACTTAAATTAAAATTAAAGCATAATTACTGTCAAATTAAATATAGTATACTCTTTTATTTTTTGTAAAGGAAGATAGTAAGTCACTGTGGCTCATTAAAACCTTTTCTATTTTTTGGAAAATACAGGGCTTATTTATATAAAATGAATTTGTTTTGATTATTTTATATAGCAGCACCCTGTTGAATTGTATAATAGTACATGTTTGAATAAAACATTTTTATAGAAAATAACATTCCTACATTTAATATGTTAACATTTTCAGTATAAGTTAAAAATAAGAGTATTAAAATAATAAAAACTTATTGATAGCAGTATAGGAAATAAACTGTGAAAAAAGACCCAGCCAGCCATAAAATATTCAGGCTGGATCCAAATTTATATCTAAATGTGTTAGCTCTAATTGCAAACTCATATTATGTAAGAGACTTCCTTATGTAAGAGACTCTCTCTTGACACAAAGGACTGGGGCATTTTAAGTGTTTTTTCTGGCTCAGTTTTCCTCACCTAGATTTATGTGAGAACTCCTCTATATGGTCTTATCTCCACAGTGCCCATCTGCCCTCCTTAAAAGTGCTCATACTTACAAGGGACAGCTAGGTGGTGCAGTGAAAAGAGCACTGGCTTTGAAGTCAGGAGGACCTGAGTTCAAATGCAGCCTCAGACGCTTGACACACTAGCTGTGTGACCTTGGGCTAGTCACTTAACCCGAATTGCCCTGCCTTCGCCTCCTGCAAAAAAAAAAAAATTAAAAACTTTTTTAAAAAGCATGCATTTTATTTATGCAGGGACGAACACAGAAATGACTCCTACTTGAGACTATAAGATGTTGGGAAAATCCCTTCTTTCTTGCACTATTGGAAAATTACATAGTTCCCATGATTCATAGAACTGCTGTAGGTAATGCCCTGTGAGGGCTTTTTTCTTCTGTCCATCTTTAGCTATGATTCTGATAGTCACATCATGATGATAAGCACTGAAAATCCTAGCATGTTGAAGGCACTGTGTTAAGTGTTGTAGACACAGAGAAAGGCAACAGGCAACAACAGTCCCTGCCCCGCAGGAATACGCAATCTAAATATCTATTTATCTGTCTATCTATCTATCTATCTATCTACCTATCTATCTATCTATATCTATGCATATACATACACATATGTGTATGTGTGTATGTATACGATGTGTATATAAAACACACACACACACACACACACACACACACATATATATATATATAATACATAAATACATATACACACACACATAGTCTCTGGCATTTATTCTTTCTCTTCCAAGATGATATTTTAAAGAAGTATTCTGGGCATTTGTATAATGGTACTATGGAGAAATAATACTGGGGCTTTAACAGACAGTTACAGCTCTTTGAAGACTCTGGAACCATAACGAACATTTCCCCCCCCTGTTCTGTACACTTCACTTCTACTTCCCGCTCCAGAGCCCAGTTAGTGTGAATCTTTCTCCTGTGACTCCTCTCTCCTAATCTCCCAGGAAGGTTCCAGAAAGGCACCTCCTGCTTAAGCGCTCACCATCTCATATTGAGTCTTGGAGTTTGGAAGGTTCTTTATTTCCATTTCCTGGTTGTGTTTCTATTACTCAGCTTCTTTTGTGGCCAGGTCCTTCTTCACAGCCAGGTTCAAACAAATTATCTTGGGAGCTGCTTCTAGTGAGCTCTGTAGGGAAAAAGAAAAAGGGAAAAGGGATGAAATCAGTGGCTTCTCCAAGTGTATTTAGTGTCAAGGATACATTAGTAGGGGCATTCCTCACCTCTGTCACTCTCTGCTCTGATTTTGCCCTCATCTGTTCGTTGATGCTCAGTTCCCTTTCTAAAGATACACTCTGTCAGTTGAGTCAGCTAAAGATTCATCTGGATGACCCCTGCCATGATTATTGAATTTGGGTGTCTCCTGAAGCTCTTTTTCTATCCCCACAAATTCTGGGACTAGCGGAGGGTTGATCCTCTGGTTGAATTTTGGTGTAGTCTGAAGGATGGAGCATCTTCTCAGAGTTGGATAAATGGTCCCCACGGGAGCTAAGCACCCTGTGAAATGTGCTACCTTAATGCCCCACTGTCAGAGTGCATGAAATGTAATTGTGTCAGGGCTTTATAGTTCCTTTAAGTTGTTTTTTAACCACCTTTTCTATTGAAACTTTAAAAAAGCTAACATTCAGATATGCTTGTGTTTCAGATTGGAGAATTTGTATACATTGTGGAAGGGACGAGTACTGTTCCTTTGCCTTCCAAATTCCTCCCAATAGATAATCCAAATATTTTGAATTACAACCACCCTCCTGATGAAGGTAGAGTAAATATAGCATAATATTTTTATAAGGCTAGTGCTTGAGGACAAGATGAATGCACATCTTGTTACCATGTAACAACACCACATTAAATCAAGCCCTTATCATATGGACTTGTTTTAGGGGATATAATTTGACCTACAATATATCAGAATCCATATAATCATTATACTTTTCATAACAAGGGTATGAATTTACATAGTAATTTGTAGCTTATTGAGGGTTTTTTACAACTTCAGTTTGACCTTCATGATCCTGGGAGTTGGGCAAATTATTATCGTTATTATTTTAATTTTGAAGATAAAGTGAGAGAAGTAAAGTGATATTCTCAAAGTCATAGAGCTTGAGAGGAGCAGGATTTATTTTGGCACCTGTATTCTGGGTCCAAATTCTACCCATTATGAGCCGTGGTTATAATGCAATTGAATAGTATAAAGAAAATACTGCAAAGAGTGAACCTTTATAAGAACTCAATAGATTCTATGTTCCTAAATTAAAAGCTCATAAAAATGAAGTTTTTGCAGAATAATATAGAAATCAAATATTGTATGCATTGTACATGAATTAGCTTAGGCACCATTTTAAATTTTTCTCAATAAATTTGAGGCTTGAATTGATAAGATACGGCCTCAATCAGTTTTCCCCAACTCCCCAGCCCCAATTTTTCTGAGATTCAAGTAAAAAGCAAAGCTTAGGCTCGAGCATATTTGATTAACTAGAATTCCCTATTCCCTAAACACAGTGGATAACACAGAATTAGCTAGAATTTATTTTTTTTAATTTGCTTGTCTGTCATATATGCAAACTACTTTTCTGGCTTGGTCACCCAATGGATAGGCTCAAAGATCTATTATGAGACTATTAGAGTAGGTGGATGATTGCTTGCCATCTTTGCCTTGGAATATTTTTTGTTAATAAGGTATTAAAATTAATTTTAAAGTAAATTCTAATTTATGCAGATATTCTTTTTATATCTTCATCCCCTTCTCTTTTGCTCTGTACTTAACATGAGTACAATAGTTACTCTGTCTCTAAATTTTGATATTATTTAATATTACATGACAACTAAATGACAAGGAACATTTTCTTTGTTGTTAGTTTTTTGTAATCTTAAATCAGTATAGATTAAATATTTTGCATGAATGCTTATTTGATAAAGAAATCTTAAACTTTGCAATGATTTAAACGAAAAAATGATAAATTACAAAATAAGTGACGGGTTACATGTTCCTATATCTAACTCTCACAATTAATGAAGCCAGTGACATTTCAATAGTAATGAGTATTTTTTGTTGCTGTTTATTTCAGATTTAGGCAAGGATGATCCAATTCTGCATTTGAAATGTGATCTCAATAATATCCTAGAATTGGAACTCAAGGTGCCACTGGTTAATGAGGCCAGGGCAAAGGCCCTAGATTTTTCAGCGCATCAGCAGATGTCATCTCTTGAGTATGAACGAAGGAAAATCACAGGAACTCTCAACAGTAGTAGTGTACGAGCTGCAATTGCTCTCTTAGGACTGACAAAACTTGAGGTAGGAGTTGAGGAAAACCACAAATATTTTTTTGGTGTGTAGGTAGGTTTGGCTTATTAATTAATGATGCTTTTTTTAAAAGTACTATTGGGGCAGCTAGGTGGCTCAGTGAGCAGAGCACTGGCCCTGGAGTCAGGAGGACCTGAGTTCAAATCCAGCCATGTGACCTTGGGCAAGTCACTTAACCCCAATGGCCCTGTCCAAAAAAAACCAAACATAAAAGTACTATTAACAAATTACAAAAAATTGCATTTCTTTTTATTCCTAGAAAGCACCCTCATTTGTCATTGTATTTTCAAATAAGCTCAATTAAGCTGATGATAAAATTTGAGAAAATATAACTACATTTGTTATCTCTATAAATTGGTGTTTATAGATTTTATCGTTATGATTTAAATTTAATCTAAAGCCATTTCTTTAGTATTTGATTTTTTTTCCTTCCACTAAAGTCCTCTTCCCATTATAGCCATGGACCATACTCTATATCTTTGGTTACAATGTCTAAATATGCCATGGAGATGATCTTAAGCTCTTCAAAGCTTATGCCAATGGAATACAAGGTCTGAATAGTTACTAAGTTGGGAAAGCATTGATTAGGGGCTGAGTGATGGGTTTTATCAGTTTTGTTATGACTAAACCAAGTTATTTTGGAAAGATTCAGCAATAGAATGAACTATTTTTATTACATTAAATTCTTAAATTATTTATGAAAGTAAGTTCTGCTTTTGTAGAGGAGACATCCAAATTGATGAAATCACAGTTCCTTGAAGTATTGAAGCATTCGATTTTTAATGCAATGGATATTGTTTATGTGTCTTACTACCTGTCAAAATTGTAAAATTGATTGGTGTAAATAAAAACATCTCTCCAATAAAGTAATAAAGTTTCCTTAAAGGTGAATGTAACAACAATCTTGCTAGCAGCTACTGTGGCTATGTAAAACCAACAACAACCAGCACACAAAAGGGCTGCTAACACAGGTTCTTTTGATCTGCTTTACTAAGGAAAGCAGCTTTAAGGAGTTAACAATCTCAGTTTAATCAAACATACATATATCATTCACTTGGTTCAGGGGGAAAAGGTCAGCCCCCTGAACTTCAAGGCAAACACAAACAGAAATTACAAACATCAACAGACAGACCTTGTCTGATTCAAATCACAATACATGGTTACCAGAGAAGAACCAATGGGTCTGGGTTACAAAGCCGGGGGGCAGTTACAGCTTGCCCAGAGTCTCAACACTCCTCGCCTGGGGGTGCCCCAAAAGTCAAACATGAAGATCCCCTCAATCATATCCTGTTCAGAGCCCTGAGGGCTCTGACCTCACCCAGGCTGGGTCTGTGAAAGTTCCCCATCCCCAGTATCACAGCATATATAAGTCGATGACTCTCGATTGTCTTAATGCTGAGAGATAGATGAGAAATATTCCAAGACAAAGACAGCAGAAAGATTTCCTACCTATTCAAACAAAATGGAGACTTAGTCTTAGCATCCCAAAAGGGAAGGACAGAGAAAAGTCAGATTGCCTTAAGAGCGACCTGATTTATATCGCTTTTTTATCTTGCTTCAGCTAACTCTAGAGCATCTAAAGTTACAATGATGAATTTGAAAAACAATTCAGATAATATAGCAATAGAACTAAGCAAAGAAATTCAGTCAATCTTAAAGCTATTACAAAGTATTAACATTTACATATATAATAGTATACATATTTACATATATAATAGTATAGCAACTAACTCTATAAAAAATTCAAATAAGAATTAGATATAAAATTAATACCAGTAGGAAATTTCGCCACACCACTGAAAGGAAACATCAGTTCAAACAAAGTAATAAATAGGAAATAAATTGCAGACATGAAGAAAGAAGTGGAGAAACCGCGTTTGACAAATACACGGAGAGAATTGAATGGAAAGAACAGACAGAGAATCTTACATTAGAAAGGGACCTGAGAGGTCATTTAAGTACTTGAAGAGAAATCTCATCTACAACCTCCCTGACAAATGATCATCCAGAATCTATCTGAAGAGCCACAGTGAAGAGAAACTGCCTCTGAGGCAGCCTCTGGACAGCTCTGATGACTAGGATATTTTTACCTCATCATCCAAACCTGCCTCTCGGCAACTTCCTCTCATTGCTCTTCCTCCTGTCTTCTGGGGCCAAGCAGGATGAGTTTTGTGATTGTAGATGTATGTTTGGGATATCTGCCTGGAAGATATCTACTCCCACAAATTCTAACCTACTTCACTGACAAGATTAAGTCCATATAAGAGAAGATCCTTCTCTTCAAATCTTCTTAGCATCACCACTCTTCTGTCCTCTTCCCTTGATGCCTCAGAGAAAGCAATATTCCTATTAGTTGTTAAGCAGAATCAGTCTTTGCCTTGATCATACACCTCTCAGGCCCTGCAGGACTATGGCCAACAAGAATTACCCTCCATATGAATCTTCAAATTCTCTCTTTCTGCTCCTCCACTGCCTATAAAAAACTCAGGTTTCCCCAAAATGTTTGACACTTCTTCTTGTCCAGGTGCCATCCCATCTACGTCTTTCCTTCTACTTCTCCCAAACCTCTTGAAAGAGTTGCCTTTGCTTAGAGTTTTCACTATCTTGTTAGCTACTATCGCCCCCTTAAAATCTGTTGACTTCAATCACCATCACACTATTGGAATTCTTAAAAATCTCTTAAGGACATTTCCAGATTGAGAGTAAATTTTCAATTTTAATTCCTTACAAATTGGATTAGACATCTAATCCAATTAGGTCATATATCTCCAGGCTCAATTCAGAGTCTATCAATTTTTAATGTGCTTGATAATTCATAGGCCCAGTCCCTGTCCTTCATATGGACTCATGCTGCAACAAATTCCTTGTATTAAGAAAAAATGTGAACAAAAGATTTATTTTTATATGGGGCCTAAAGTGAGTTGTTAAATAATGCCTGTCTTGAAGAATAAATTATTGAAATATAAGAGATTATATTAATGACAATGTAATATCAACAACATAAAAAAATTTATGAGAAGCAGCCAAAATGTACTCATAGACACATTTATCTCTCTGAATGCTTATATTAATGAGACCAAAAATAAGGAACTAATGAGCTGAGTTTGCAATTAGCAAAATTAGAAAAGGAATAAGTTAATACAAAAACAGTAAATTGTGAAAATAAAAAGAGATCAATAATATAAAAGAATAAAGTAACAATTGAATTGATTAAAAAAAGAGCTAGGTTTTCAAAAAGACCAGTACACTTGATTAAAATAGTCAATCTAATTTTCAAAAGGAGAGAGGAAAATCAAATTACCATATTAGAAATGTATGCAACAACAAATAAAGATAAATAAATACAATCATCAACAGCTCTTATCTATTAGCTATATGTCATCAACCCTGAACATGAGAAAGAAATGAGTGAATAATTACAAAAATATGAAATGCTAAGACTGATAAAATAAAAAATAAGTAACCTATAGAAAATAATTTTAGAAATGGAAATTAGACAATTCCCTAATGAGCACCTCCAAAGATGTTACAAGGTTTAAAGAATTCCCATGATTTGACAGATGCATCATACTCATGGCTGGTTTCCTTGATTAGACTTTATTGACGGATGTCCAGAAAGAGAAGTGGGTAGGTTCTTTACCTGGAATCTTGAACCTTAAGTTGTTTTTTTTTTTTTTTATGTAACTGTATTTCAAGGTTATTGCTTTCCTTTGTACTCCTATGAATTTAAAAAAACATTATTCTGAGAAGGTCTCCACTGGCTTCTCTAGACTGCCAAGGGGGTCCATGACACAAAAAATGTGGCCATTTAAGAAGTGACCATTTCATCCTAGACTTTGTGGAATGAATCAATGAAGAGCCCAGGGGAGCTTGACATAAATATTAGCTTTTGGAAGAACAAATTTTAGAGGGTTCAGAGGAAGAGTAAGATGTATCCCATGGTCTAACAGTGTACCTGAGAATTCAGTCCAGGAGAGAAGGGAAGTTCTAAAGATTGTGTGCCTTATGATCTTAAGTTCCCCAAGGCTCTGGATTCCTATGGACAAGGCCTGACCTTAAGCAATGAACCAAAAATGTAATTTTCTTTTTAGCTTGTTTCTCTACCTGGAGCATACTCTTGGACAGTCTCCAAATATAGTTTATGAATAGTTTATGTCAAGATTTCTATAAGTGTAAGTAAAAAAGGGTGCCCATCTGACATGGAAGCACTCAGGATAGCTGTTACATATGGGACAACTGCTACTTAATCCCAAAGAGGATGCAATCTGAGCAGGCTATAGTACACAAGGACTATGACTGTCTTACTCTTAGAAACTCTGCCTTTCTCATTGTAGTCAAAAATTTCATTAGCTTTTTTTGGCTGCTGACTCCTTAAGTTCACAGGACACTAACAAGTGGAACTTTTTAAAAAAAGTTATCTAACCATGTATGTATGTTCCATGCATGGCCCATGGTTGTGCATGTTCCCTACATGTTGCCCCATGTATGCTCCCTAGGCACATACATTTTCTGTATGTTTGTCCTCATTAGTGGTATACTAAAATACTCACTAGTGGTATACAAACAGTGGTATACACTAGTGGTAACCTATGGGAGAGTATATCCATGCCTGCATGAATGTTTTATTTCCGTACTTGTGAACTTAGAAATTCCTTTATCTTGTCCACTCCATCTTTGCCTATATCTTACGACCTCTGATCCTGTTCTTTGCCTCACTCTAACGCCGATAATTCCACCTTACAATATCCCAGCTGACACCTCTGCACTGGCTTCACTTTACACTCTCAACCCCTTGTTGAACATTTGCAATATATACTATTTTCTTTTTTTGAATACCTGTTCTATCCCTGATCATATCTTACAAACTTCAACCTTAGATGACTCCCACTTTTACCTCTGTGTTGCTGAGCAGAACTAGAGGAAGTCACAAAACTATGTGGATTGGGCCTACTACAGATCTATTTATATAATCTCAAAGGGGCCCTCACTACAGTAAGGCAATCCTAAAGCAATTCCTTCTTAATTGATTCTCTATCTCAGTCACTGAGATACTCTTCCAAGCTTTTTCTTTTCTCCCAAGTCTCTCAAAGCACTCCCTCCCCTCACCCTCTTACCTAAAGACCTTAGGTTATATTTCACTGAGAAAATTGAAAATATTTGCCAGGAGATTCTCATTCTTCCTCATTTCACATACTTTTGACTTCACTTCTACTGTTTTCTCATTCACTCCAGTCTTTGATGAAGAGGTAGACCTTTTTCTTAAGACCAACCTGTCTATACACACCTTTGATCTCATCACCTCTTTTTTTTTCTTTTTTTTAAATTTATTTTTATTTATTTAACATATTTAGTTTTCGGCATTGATTTTCACAGTTGTCCCATATGTATTGAATTACAAATTTTCTCCCCATTTCTACCCACCCCCCCACTCCAAGATGGCATATATTCTGGTTGCCCTGTTCCCCAGTCAGCCTTCCCTTCTGTCACCCCACTCCCCTCCCATCCCCTTTTCCCTTCCTTTCTTGTAGGGCAAGATAAATTTCTGCGCCCCATTGCCCATGTATCTTATTTTCTAGTTGCATGCAAAAACATTTTTTTTTGTTTTTGAACGTCTGTGTTTAAAACTTTGAGTTCCAAATTCTCTCCCCTCTTCCCTTCCCACCCACCCTCCCTAAGAAGTCAAGCAATTCGACATAGGCCACATGTGTATCATTATGTATAACCCTTCCACAATACTCATGTTGTGAAAGACTATATTTTGCTCCTTCCCAACCCATCCCCCTTTATTGAATTTTCTCCCTTGTCCCTGTCCCCTTTTGAAAGTGTTTGCTTTTGATTACCTCCACCCCCATCTGCCCTCTCCTCCATCATCCCCCCCCCCTTTTTATCTCCTTCCCTCTTCTTTCCTGTGGGGTAAGATACCCAATTGAGTATGTATGGTATTCCCTCCTCAGGCCAAATCTGATGAGAGCAAGATTCACTCATTCCCCTCCTCCCACAGAACTGCTTACTCTTGCCACCTTTATGCAAGATAATCCACCCCACTCTATCTCTCCCTATCTCTCCCTCTCTCAATATATTCCTCTCTCATCCCTCAATTTGATTTTATTTCTTTTAGATATCTTCCCTTCATCTTCAACTCACCCTGTTCCCACTCTCTCTCTCTCTATATATATATATATACACATACATATATACATACATACACATTCACTTATGTATATACATAAACATATATATATGTGTGTGTGTGTGTGTGTGTGTGTGTGTGTGTGTGTGTGTGTGTGTGTGCGTGTATGGATATTCCATTCAGCTACTCTAATACTGAGGTCTCATGAATCATACACATCATCTTGCCATGTAGGAATGTAAACAAAACAGTTCAACTTTAGTAAGTCCTTTGCAATTTCTTTTTCTTGTTCTTTTTCTTGATTACCTTTTCATGCTTCTCTTGATTCTTGTGTTTGAAAGTCAATTTTTCTATTCAGCTCTGGTCTTTTCACTGAGAAAGCTTGAAAGTCCTCTATTTTATTGAAAATCCATATTTTGCCTTGGAGCATGATACTCAGTTTTGCCGGGTAGGTGATTCTTGGTTTTAATCCTAGCTCCATTGACATCTGGAATATTGTATTCCAAGCCCTTCGATCTCTTAATGTAGAAGCTGCCAGATCTTGGATTATTCTGATTGTGTTTCCACAATACTCAAATTGTTTCTTTCTGGCTGCTTGCATTATTTTCTCCTTGATCTGGGAGCTCTGGAATTTGGCAACAATATTCCTAGGAGATTTCTTTTTGGGATCTATTTGAGAAGGCAATCAATGGATTCTTTCAATTTCTATTTTGCCCTGTGGCTCTAGAATATCAGGGCAGTTCTCCTTGATAATTTCTTGAAAGATGATACCTAGGCTCTTTTTTTGATCATGGCTTTCAGGTAGTCCAATAATTTTTAAATTATCTCTCCTGGATCTATTTTCCAGGTCAGTGGTTTTTCCAATGAGATATTTCACATTGTCTTCCATTTTTTCATTCCTTTGGTTCTGTTTTATAATATCTTGATTTCTCATAAAGTCACTAGCTTCCACTTGCTCCAATCTAATTTTTAAGGTAGTATTTTCTTCAGTGGTCTTTTGGACATCCTTTTCCATTTGGCTAATTCTGCCTTTCAAGGCATTCTTCTCCTCATTGGCTTTTTGGTGCTCTTTTGTTCTTTTGTTATTTGAAGTAGTCTATTTTTTAAGGTGTTGGTTTCTTCAGTATATTTTTCAGTATTTTTTGGGGTCTCCTTTAGGAAGTCATTGACTTGTTTTTCATGGTTTTCTCACATCATTCTCATTTCTCTTCCCAATTTTTCCCCCACCCCTCTAACTTGCTTTTCCAAATCCTTTTTGAGCTCTTCCATGTCCTGGGACCAGTTCATGTTTTTTCTTGGAGCCTTTTGTTGTAGGCTCTTTGACTTTGTTAACTTCTTCTGTCTGTATGTTTTGGTCTTCTTTTTCACCAAAGAAAGAATCCAAAGTCTGAGACTGAATCTGGGTGCGTTTTTGCTGCCTGGCCATATTCCCAGCCAACTAACTTGACCCTTGAGTTTTTCCGTGGGATATGAGTGCTTGTAGAGTTTAGAGAACTATGTTCCATGCCTGGGGGGATGCGCCAGCTCTGCCACACCAGCACTCCTCCTTCCTCAAGAACCCGAAACCCGGACTGGACTTAGATCTTCAGCAGGCTGTGCACTCCTGCTCTGATCCGCTACTTAATTCCTCCCACCAGGTGGGCCTGGGGCCGGAAGCAACTGCAGCTGTCCTTCTGTAGCTGCCCCACCTCTGCTGCCCCGGGGGCAGTGGCCGAACCCGCGAACTCCTTCCACTCCTGCAGCTTTTCCCACTAACCTTCTCTGCTGTCTTTGGTGTTTTTGGGTTGAGAAGTCTGGTAACTGCTGCAGCTCACTGATTCAGGGCGCTAGGGCCCGCTCCACCCGGCTCCTGGTCTGGTTGGTCCAAGCCGCTCACACTGGGCTCTGCTCCACTCTGCTCTGCTTCTTGCTCCGTGTGGGATAGACCTCACCGAGAGACCCTCCAGGCTGTCCTGGGCTGGAGCCCTGCTTCCCGCTGCTGTTTTGTGGGTTCTGCAGTTCTCGAATTGGTTCAGAGCCATTTTTTATAGGTTTTTGGAGGGACTTGGCAGGGAGTTCATGCTAGTCCCTGCTCTCCAGCTGCCATCCTGGCTCTGCCCCCAATCTCATCACCTCTTGACTACTCAGATAGATTGCCCCCAACTATCATCCCTACATTCTCTTTAATATTCAGGCTCTCCCTGACTACTGGTTCCTTCCCTACTTCCCTACCCATTATGGTCACATCTACCTTAACCTTAAGAAGTCATGGCTGAGTCTACCTTCCCATATAGCTCTATTCTTGCTGCTCTCAGTTGAATTTTTTGACGAAGCTTCTATATTTGGTGCTTTGAATTCCTCTCCTCTGACTCTGTTTGAAAACCTTTACAATCTTGATTCTGACCTCATCATTCAATGGAAACTGCTCTTTCCAAAATTAGTAATGTTTTCTTGATGGACAAGTCTAGTAGCCTTTTCTCAATTCTCATCTTGCTTGAAATCTCCGCAGTATTTGACATTGTTATCTTGCATAGTCTTTCCTCTCTGGGTTTTTTGACATCGTATTCCCTTGGTTCTCTTCTTATCTGGCTGACCACTCCTCAGAGTCCTTTGCCAGATCTTTATCCATATTTCACCCACTAACTATGAGACTCCCTAAGGCTCTGTTCTAGGCCTTCTTCTGTTTTCCTCATAACTTGGTAAATTAGTATCAAGTTAGATTAGTAACTCAATTGGTAATCTCAATAGTTCTTATGGGTTCAGTTATCATCTCCATACAGATGATTCTCTTATTTATAAATCCAGGTCTAGTTTTTTTTTTTTTTTTCCTGAGCTCTAATCCTGAATCATCTACTGCATACTGAATATTTTGAATGGAATATCTCAGAGACATCAAATAACATATTGGATTTAGTCAACCCAAGATTTCTGAAAATAGAATTAATTTTCTTTTCTCTCCAAACTAATCCCTCTTATAAACTTCCATGTAATTGGTGTTCCTCTTCTTCTTCTTCTTTTTCTCCCTTGCCACACGTGGTCCTTCTTTCCACTTGAGGTGTCATAGACTTACAAGTGGATGTTCTGCCTAAAGGAACATAACTTTTGGTTACTTATATTTTGTGAGATATCCTGGGGTTTGGAGACTAGATTTTTAAAATTTCTATTTATTTTGTTATTATTACTATTTTTTCTCAAAAAAGCTAGGACAACTTAATATTTGTCTTGCACTGTTTTTGTTTATGATTTCTTAAAATATAGCTCTGAAAAACAGTCTTTAAAAAAGCCCAATTGTGATTCAAATGGATCTACTTGGCTATGCCTTCAAACCTAAATCATTCTGGCTTTCATTGAATGGCCAGTAACAATCCCCCAGTCCAAGCCTTCCTTGCTCATTGTTTGGGTTTTGATGGTTTAGAGTGAGTGCAAGTAGCAATTGTCCTTTATTTCCCATTTAACACTCTTCAAAACCTGGTCCCGTCTTACTTTTCTAGTCTTCTTACATTCTATTTCTTTCCATCAATTCAGTGGTCCAGCCAAACTGAACCATTTGTCTTACAAGGCTCATGTGTTTGCATTGGCAGTTCCCCATTCCCAGACTGCTCTCCTTTCTTAACTCCATGCCTTGGAATTCTTGGCTTCCTTCAAAGAAGGAAGGAAAAAACGTGTTATCAAGTCTACTATGTGCTTTACAAATATCATCTTGTTTGATCCTTACAATAACCTGGAGAGTTAGGTGCTATTATTTTCTTCATTTTAGAGTTGAGGAAACTGAGTCAAACAAATTATTCTATAAGTATCATGTATAGATCTCTATTTAGATATGTCTTCCCTATTAGAATGTAAACACCTTTAGGCCAAGAATTTTTTTTCTTTCCTCCTTTTCTTTTATCTTTCCTTGTCTTACATTTAGGTCATTGTCTGGCATAGTTTAAATGCTTAGTACAGTGCTTATTGAACTAGTGACTACATAGTTGGAATCTTTTCTTGTTACTTTATTTGTTATGCTGTCCTATTAAAAGTATTTTGTTTGATCTAATATGTCTTCTCATAGCTGGTACAATAACACATATTGTAAAGGGCCTTATAAGCTCTGATTTTTGAGTAGATGTTTACTCTGATATTCTTTGAAACACAGGGTAGCTTCAAATAAATGATTACATGAGGTTGGAAAGGTAGCATGGGATCAGAACATTAAGAACTTTAAAAGTCCAGCAAAGGAGTTTACATTAAATCCTAAAGGCAATAGGAAGCCATTGTATTTTATTAAGTTTGTCAGTGACATGCTCTCAATTATTCCCTTTTAATATCCAAGTAAAGAGAAGGGAACAGATACAAGAAATGGTGTGGAGTTAAAAATGATAAGATTTGAAAATTGATTGGACATTTGGGGTGAGAGAGAGAGAGAGAGATGGCACCAAAATTTTGAACTGGGTTGTCTAGAAGGATGATGGTTGTCTTCGACAGAAGCAGGGGAGGCAGGATGAGTATAGATTATGAAGGAAATCAAGTAAGTTCAGCTTTAGATGTGATGAGGTCAATATGGGACACTTAGAAGCAAGAGAGCATCCAGTGAATGGCAAACCAATGAGTAAAGATCCATTAGTCTATTTCATATGTACATCAGTTGAAAGTTCTAGGTCTAGGATGTTTACTTTGGAAAACTCTTGAGGGAAAGCAGGGGAGATTATAGGCATATTAGCTCTCTCCAAATTTTTGAAGAGTTGTCATTGGAAGAAGAATTAGTTTTGTTCCATTTGGGCCCAGAAGACAGAATGAGGAAGAATGAGTAAGAGTGGTAAAAAGGCAAATTTAGGCTTAACGTTAGGAAAAAAACAACCTCTGAGTAATTAGAGCTCTCCAAAAATGAAATTGATTGCATAGGATATAGTAGGCTCCCCCTCCTTGAAGGTCTTCAATCAAAGACTGGGTGGATGGCCATCTATCTCTTAGCTATAGTTTGTGCTAGATGGTCGATGAAATACCTTTTACTCTGAAGAGTCTATGACTCAATGTTATATACTGGTATATTTAGAAAAGCAAAAAGAAACGATCAAAATAATTATTATTTTATTAAATTACTATTTAATGGATTTTTATTATGTTCAATGGCTACTTAATAGAGCTTCACTAAAATAGCAACAAATAAGATGAAATCAGAAAATCTCTATATTTTCTTAACAAAAACTGAAAAAAATGAGAGGAAATAATTATATTGATATAATCATTTGACATAATTCATTATAATCTCAATGAAGTGGATCAAGGTCTTCATAATTAGTCTAACAATATATTATTCTCAACTCAAAACAAAAAATAAATTTAAATTTCCGAAGCAGTGACTAAGATAATTTTAATAGAAACAAAATAAAAATTAAATAATTAAAAAGCATACAACGTACATGACTGGGTTAAGACAATACTTTAAAATATGTTACCCTTAGTATTGTAACAATAGTAAAAGCTGACTGATATAACATTTAATTTTTATAAATTGCTTTGCATGCATATGTCATTCCATGGTTTGCTTATTTGCTAAATGGTTTCCTTATTTGCTAAATGGGATTGATAAAGAAACACAGCATGACATGGTGGAGGGAGAGCTAGCCTCAGTAGGTCAAGTCCCACTTTGCACATATACTGGCTATGTGACCGAAAACTCAGTTATGCTGCAGATACCTGTCTGCATTGGCAGTAGAAATTTCCTTATCTGGAGTTGCCTAAACCAATCAAATCATTCCAAGCATTCCCTCTCCTCAAAATACCTGTAGTACTTAGATTGATGTGAGGATCCAATAAGATCACAAATGTAAAGCGCTTTGCAAACCAGAAATGACATTAGCTTAAAGTTGCTGTAAGATTTTTGGAACACAGCACGATGATGATGATGATAACCCTTAAAAATTGATTCAAGTAAAGTAATAATTTGTGGTGATAGCCAACGTGCTTGGCTGTGTTGAGGCAAAATAGTAAAGATACCAATATGATCCAAATTAATTTCTAGATTTAAACCAATATTAATGTATTTATTGAATACAAATTAACGGTGACAATATGCTACAGTCCACCTATGTCCATCATCACCTTTGAGTTAAGTATAATTTTGAAGCTTGGAGGCTATCCTGTTCAATGATTTGTAGCTATGAAAAACCATTGGAATAATGCTGGTATCCATAACACGAGCTTCATGTTGGATAATAGATTAGATCTTTGAAAGCACTGTACAATTTCCTAAGTGCTCTCCAGCCTTTTTCCTTCCCCCTATCAAGTTCTGATACAGCTTATTATCTATCTTTAATCCCTGTCCAAAATACATATACTAATAGAGTAACTCTAGGAAATACACAAATAAATATTAATTTTAAAAATGATTTTCCATAAGAAAAAGCAATAAATAACACAAATAAGAATAGAGAAGACTGACAATAAATGAATAGATCTAGGAAGAAAATCTTAGCAGAAGACATCTCTGATTCAAATCTGATGTCCTATATCTATATAGGACATATAGATATAGGGGATTGACACAAACATACGAGTAAGTTCATCCCTCAACTGATGTTGAGGAATGAAAGATTATCAGTAGGTAGTTTTCAAATGAAGAAATGCAGATTATTGATAGCCATCTTAAGGTTCCTTAAATCCTCTAAAAATGAGAGAAATAAAAATTAAAACAGTTCCAAGATATCACATATCTTTCATTAAATTGAAAAAAAATAGTAAAAATGTTTTTAAAAACAGATGTAGATAAGACTAAGGAGAAACAGGTACACTGTTATGCTATTAGTACACAATATGCAATATTATATTGTCCAAAAGAATCATTTTTTAGAAAACTGGATAGGTCTGTATGTCCTTTAATTCACTGATCCCATTACTAGGATTTTGCCCTAAAGATTTTATTCATAGGTTACAAAAAAGAGAGACTTAAACATGGATAAAAATATTGTTAATACTATTTGTAAAAACTAACAAAAAGCCCTCTGGAAATAACCTATTTATCCAATAATTAGGAAATGGCATAACAAATTTGTGGTATGTACATGTAATATATTATTGCAGCATAAAAATAAATACTATGAATTCAAAGAAATACAGAAAAATCTATGTTAAATAATAAAACATGAAAAAGCAGTGTCAGAATAGCATATGTAATGACTACAACTTTTGTAAAGAAGCAAAAACTAATTATTTCTACAGTTATAATAAGAGTTCAAAAGGTCACATGAAAGGAAACAAGTATTTTTTGTTATTGTTGAAGTTGATAGACATTTTAAAATAGGAGTTCATGGTTTATGCATCATTTTATTGTGTTTTAAAATAATTTGAGTGCTTGCTATATTTAGAATATGTTAAGAATGGAGGTGTGTGTATGAAGGTTCAGTGAACCTGTAACTTTTGGTGAGAAGGGAGTAAATTGCCAGCTTTTACTAGAGAAATTGATTTATTTTTCTAAAGTGTATGTCATTTAATGTTTTCTGTAATAATGTACTTAACTTATTAGTGTTAGTCACAAAAAATAGCCTTGCATTGAAGAGTCTATTCCCATGTCAAATTACAGATCATTTTGTCTTTTCCATAATGAACTTTAGAAAAGTCATGCAACCATGTCTGCTTGAAATGTGTGTATATTTGTATGTGTTAATGAATTCCTAGAACAAGATAATTACGATAATAAATATATGAAAAAATATTTGAATGGTTTGTTAACCCCTAAATCATTAGATATGGCATTTTTGTTATATCTTAGCTAGAATATTTGAAAGACCTATTTGAAAACATAGAAGGGTTATTACACTTAAAGATGACACAAAACTGGAAGGAGTAACTAATATTATTTGATAGAATCGAAGTTCAATGTAATATAAGCAGATTGAAATAATGAGCTAAAAACAATTACTTTCTTTAAAAAAAACAGCTTTAGCGATGTAAGGGATCTTAAAAGCCAATTTCTTCATTTTACAGGAAGTTGAGGCCAAGAGAAGTTAAATAACTTGCCCAGGGATACAGCTGGTAAAAGGGAGGAGTGGGATTTGAATGTAGGTCTTCCTGATGTCATGTTTGGCACTCTATCCCCTGAAGCAGTATCAAACTCAAATAGAAACATAAATATTCCTGTGTGCTACATATTGACCTTAAAAACCACAAATTAACATTATCTATATTATATTATACTTTTATTTATTTTGTTATTTAATATTTCCCAATTTCTTTTTAATCTGATTGGATTCTTAAGGCTGGTTAAAGCTTGGGGTCTGAGTTTGACATCTATGTCCTGTACTTTGCTGTTGGAATAAATATAAAATTCAGCCTTTAAGTTTTAACAATCACTTAAATATTACAAGTTGGGGGGAGAGACCTAGCAGTTCGTGTGAAAAAGACCTGGTTGGGGGTAGGTAGTAGAAGAGTTGTCACTTATATAATGCATCAAAAGGTTTTTGGTGACTGGTTGATAGCTTCTTACATCTTTTCTGACTTTTACGATTGTACAAGATCTTACTGTTCTTTGTCAACAATTTTAGATAGCACTTAGAATTGTAGTTATTTCTGTGCAAATGGTCAAAGAAAATCTCTTGGTGGATAGAAAATTAAAGGTTTTCTTGAAATCTGCAGTAATACAAACAAAAAAATGTTATCCTTTTCATCTTAAAAGTAAATGCAATAGGATTTATATTCTATTTATTTTGTTTAATTGTAGACCCGTACACTTTTTAACAATGCAAAATCTACATCCATTTTATACACCACGGAATTAAGCCTTCCAGAACACTTTGATATCCCCAAGAAAATCTACATTCCTTCTGCTCCACAAAGCAGACTTACAGCAATGCATCTGGAAGATGTTCAGACACTACAACAAGCAGGTAAGGAACCAGCAAATATTTCTCTTGTCCATTTTTATATATTCTTCATATTCACTCATAAAGGTTGTAGTAACCAACAAAATTATTTAGCACAGAAATGTCTACTCCATCCCCAGAACCATACTAAACACTGTTTCGGTATAAAAGAAGGAAGGAAATGACTCATCCTTTTAACATCAGTTTTCTACACTATTAAATTTTTCTGAAACATGTAAGATCTAAGTCTCTGAAGAATTGAAAATTTATGTATTACATGGATTTCGAGGGGCATGACATATCATACAATGAATGAGAATCTTTGAAGAAGTATGGAAGTGCATGATATCATCAGAGAAATGTGTGATAAGAAAAAAAGGTGGGCTGGTCACATGGCAAAATTGAGGGATAATAGGTGGCCAGCCTGTGCTCCATTTCTCTTTCCGCAATATTTAGGCAAAATGAGGAAGCCTTCTAGCACATTGTATATGCTCCCTGTGGTGAATTTGTAGGAAGATAGGGACAAAAGTAGAAACAGATAGGCAGGCAAGGAAAGTCTGAACTTTCATGATTGGAGAGAACATCCAAGTAGTACAATCGTAGAACTAGTTGAATATTTGGCATGGTCCCTGTCAGCCTAGTGTTCATGATCCAAGTAGTGAAATAAGATATAAGCACATGAAGCATTGAATAAGCAAGACAGTTCAAAATTACAGGTGTATTTTACCTATATGAACATAATTTACTACTGGTATCCATTTGCAAGTTTAATACAAATATTTAGAGAATAGGACATAATATGAGGTATGGTTTCTGCCTCTGCTTCTGGCTGTGTCACTAGCTCTGCGACCTTTGTTGAATCACTTCATTTCTCTGGGTCTATTTCCTGAAAAAATGAAGGTGCTAGTTCTAAATTCTGTGATCCCATCTGATATACCAAATAACAGCAATATTAGGTGTAAGTGCTTGTGAAGATGTTTAAAGTGATTAACACCCACACTAGTAGGTGTTACACCTACACTTAGTACCAGCATAAACATATCCTTTTTGCATGATAATATGGACAACAAAGAGGTGTTCAAACAAAAGTCCAATGTAAATTAATGCATATTGAGAATATTTAGGGGTCATGAACCAAAGGCATTTATAGAAAAGTTATAACTTCCTCATTAAAAAAGAGAATGAATATGACAAATGTTCTCAGAGTGCATGATAGTATGGTTTAAAATGTATAGAAATACATTTGAACTAAACAGATTTCACTTCCTAAAGCAACAGTAAAGGCCAACAGATATGAATCACTAGATTTGCTTTCTGTAATAAATGGTGGTTTATCTCCAGACAGAGACTGTCAATCAGTGAACAAATATTTAGTAAGTGCCTCCTGCATTCCTGGTATTGTGCAAGAACTGGGGATACAAGTACAAAGAACTGAGTAATGCCTATTTTTAGTGAACTCATGTTCTATAAACAACTAACATCTGAGAGTGCCATATAAAAGGCACACCATGGGTAACTTCCACATTTTCTCAACCCATAATATGGCAACAAAGAAGTGCCAAAAAGTTGATTTAGGCAGATTTGTTCACAGAAGTGGATGTGTCTATGAAAGAAATTCTGAATCAGAATATTGCCGTGAAAAAGTGTAGAAAGGCTATCATTAAAGAGCTCAGACTTAATGAAAATTGCAAATTATGTGAGGAAGTGATGGAAACTGTATAATATATCACTGTAATGGGGTCATGAAGTCAGACACAATTGAAAACCCAACTGAACACGACTGAACATCGATAAGTTTATATATCTATATCTGCACACACACATATCATCTCAGAGATTAAATTTTTTGGGGAAAAGGATAATGTATTTGTCATCCCTGTTGTCCTATCTTCTACTAGAATCATCCTTAAGATGCTTTCAGCGAGTCTATTGAGGATGAGCTCACACCCTACTAATCTTATTTAATTATAATCAGAAATTATTTTATCTACTGGCACAGTGGTCCACAGAATATTAAATAACAAGAAAATAGCAAGATCTTGAGAAGATGAAATAATAATTTTGTGCTTTCGAATATTTGTTTTGTAGAGTTCAACTGAATTTGTGAAATTTACCAATCACTGTTGCTAAAACATTTTTAACTTCTTTAGATAGCTTCTCTTCTTTTGCATGCTACCAGATAACATGGTGTGACAATATTTATACTATTTTTTCATATAGACTGATTTTTTTTAGAAAAAGGACTAAAATAACTATTAGGGACTCTGGTTTATGACTTTCCTTACATTTGGATTGAAATAAAGATGCACTTGGCATTGTCATTGAATATGTTAGGGCTGAAATTTATCTAAGTTTCAAAGTTTCAAGAAGTGATGTCACATTTTAGTCAGTGGAGAAATCTTTGAATTTGACTTGCTGATATTGTAGATTCTTGGGATTTTTCTGATGATCTTTGACATGTTATGTTTGGAATAAATTTTTTTATTTATGCCAAATATTTTATTGAGAATTTTACAACCTCTATTGAAATAACTGGAGACATTAGGACATTTAAAATGAGGGCTGGTAGTTATTAGTTATTAGTGGTCCCATTCAGTTAAAACTAAGAAAACTGTAGCTGCCTAGTGGAAAATTATTCAAACATTTTAGCTTCTAGATTTATCATGGGATTTCCTGTATCATAACAAGACCAAAATAATGTTGATTTAAGACTTGAAATATAACCTTGTTTGACATTGTGATCTAGAATACTGACTAAAGTAGGTAATGTTGGTTTAAAAGGTTCCTTAACTAATAATACAAAATTAATTAAAATTTTTACATTATTTTACTTTGAATTATGTGATAATTCTGACACAGAAGAAGTTTTGCTGTGGAAATGTTTTATGAAAAATATAGCTAATAGTCTGACTGGAATTTAGAGTATGTGAAGGAAAGTAATACTGGATACTAGGCAGTGTAAGGACAGACTCAACCACAACTGATAAATAAGATTGAACATGTCAGATGCAACCTTTGACATAATTTTTAAAAGCCATTATTAGAAATAGATGCCAATTTTACCTAGCTGAAATAAGGTTGGTTTTTGCTCAATTACTAGAGTAGGCACCCATGTAATACAAATCATGGCTGAGCTGGTAAGTGTTTAAGAACTGGCTCTCAGAAAAAAAGTGTTGGAGACAAACTTTTAATTTTAATTTGCACTATTAACATTTTCTCAGGCATTTACTTAGCTGTCAACCACATATTTCTTAGTGCTGTGGGAACCAGATTAAATTGAGAAATATTATTGGGAAATATTAAATAATCAAGAAATAGTTAACAAAATAAATGTTACAATAAAACATAGATAACATTATATTTTAAATCTAAGTCAATATGCTCCAGCCAGGGATCCTTCTGTTTGAGTCTGATGTCATTGGTTTAGAAAATTAATAAAACAAGAGCTTGCTCTAGCTCATGAAGCACATGAAAAACCAATACAATAATGCAGTAATATACTTCTCTCCTTTTTCTTTTAAATGTATCCTCTCATGGTCTTCTGCAGATGCTTGGGTTTGAAGAAGGGGACTATAGATGTCACTGCCACTAGCCACGAAGTCATGCTGCTACATTCTGTGTCCAGGGTTCCCACCACACCTTCCTCTTCTCATCCTATCCTCCCTCTTTTTTACTCTCTCATAACATCTTCATAACACTCATGCTGGGCTAGCTCTGGTAATGTATGCATTAAGCTCATAGTCTATGGGTACATCCCTGGAAAGTATATTGTCAACAAAAGTGATTTTATCTGCAGCATTCAAAATTTCTCCATTTGCTGTAACTGATGGTTCCACATATGGATGGTATGGTGCTGGCTGGTGGAGAACTTCTGTTTTCTTGATGTTAACTGTTAGGCCAAAATTAGCACAGGCAGCAGAGAATTGATCCATATTTTGCTGCGTGTCAGCCTTGGAGGCTGCATTGAGTATGCAATTATCTTGGAACAAAGTCACACACCAGTCTCTCTCCATTTTGGTCCTGGCTTGTAGCCTTTTGAAGTTAAATAATTTACCCTCAGTGCAGTAGTTGATTTTGATGCTGTTTTTGTCTTTGTTGAAGGTATCTGACAACACTGCAGGAAACATCATGCTAAAAAGCATGCGATGACTACACATGTATAACCTATATCAAACTGCTTGCCTTCTCAATGGAGGGGGAGGGGGAAGAGAGAGAACTTGGAACTCAAGGTTTTAAAAATGAATGTTTAAAATTGTTTTTACATGTAACTGGGGAAAATTTTATAAAATAAATAAAGTTCTGCCAATAGAAAAGAAAAAAAAAGCATGGAAGCAAGCACATGCCCTACTTCACTTCACTGGTGACTGGGAGACCAGGAAAGCATGAAAGCATTTCCCATGGCCAAAAGTGTCATCATGAAACTGACATAGAACACTAATGAACTTTTTATTCCAGTCTCACTGTTTCCAACATATTTATTAGAGTATGCCTCAGGTTGCAAGTCCCCTTCAAATTGTAAATGTTGTCCTAGGCAATTTGATGCCCTCAAAAACAAACATCTCTTTGAGCATCATACTTTGAATTTCTCTACCATGATCTGAATGGATACATACTTGTTATGACTGCCTACTTCAAAGCCAGAAACTCCAGCCTCTGGGGATGGTGATGGTTCTCACAGTCATTTTCATCTCTGATGCCAAAAGAAATTGGTTTCATGTGACACTCCTGGTACAGTTCTGCTCCTAAGCCTTCTACTTCTCCCCAGCTTCTGTAAATAGGACAGAAGGCTTGCAAGAATAGGCCAGAACGTGTGAGGCAACTGACCAAGACATATCTGTCTGCCCAGTGGTCTCCAAAGGTCTTTTTGGAGTGGTAAACAACTTTGTTGTCTTTTTTGTTTCTGCACCTCTTCAAATGTATGCATGAGTGAGGCCATTTGGTATTTTAACAACAACAGTGTAGTTTTTAACAAATGTCCAGTAGTAACTGCTAAGTCTGAGAAAAGTCCTCAGATCTGGAAGGATTTCTAATCTTGGCCATGCCAGTAGCACTTCTATCTTCTCTGTGTCAGTGTTCAAAATCTCCTGTGATATAATACTTGACAGAGGCTCTATCTGCAAAACTGGCACTTGTCAAGTGAAAGTATCAGGCCATTTTCCTTTAGTAGATCCTACCTTTTCTTCCTGTCTTTCCTCCTGAGTCTCCCAGGGTCTTCCCAAAGACAGTGATGTCATCTAGGAAAACTAACACTTGAAGATAATTCATGTCACCAACTATTTTTTTCCATCAGTCCTTGGAAGGTAGGAGATGCCCTTGAGATGGTTCAAGGCATATGTTAGAATTGGCAAAATCTGTCTAGACAGAGAAAAGCAGTCTTTTCTTTATGTTTACCTGCTATAGTAGTCTGGTAATTACCACTGTGCAATGCCACTAAAGAAAACCATTGGCTGCCTCACAGGCATCCTTGACATATTGTATTATTATATTTCTGTTTTATAGTTTAAATTCCAGTGGCCTACAAATATACATACCTTTCTACTCTTTGGTACCACCATTATGGGTGATGCATAGAGGTCATTAGGTTCAGTGACAATACTGTTCACTAGCAGGTTCTGGTGATACTGTCTGAGGCCATCCATTCCAGGCAAAGGGATTTTTTTAGATCTTTCCCAGAAGGGTTGAGTCAGTGAACATGATTCTGTGGGTTTCTGCCTGCATATATCCCACATCCCACTCACATAGTTAGAGCACATCTATCCTCTTACGGAGCTTCATCTTAGCTACTTGTTGTATTCCTCTGGTACAGGGAAAGATCCAAGGTCAAATATCTTAGAATTCACCCTACTGTTTGAAGAGTGAGGATTGATCTTTTGTTGGTGATAAGTCACTGCTTCATTCTATCCTCCTGTCTGCTTCCACATCCGCTGCATAGAGTTGGAATATGCAAGTGTTACTCACAGCCCATTGTATGATATATTCTGCTAGTACTCTGAATATGCTAGAATTGGTTCCAATTAGAGAGAATACTCCATTAACTCCGAAAGGGTCTGGACAAACCAGGGCCAGAATGTCCAGTATTTTGTTGACACAGGCAATAAGCAATATTTTCAAAAAATCTCAAAGACACCTCAATGTATCTCAAACATGTATAGTTTTTGTTACTCAGTCCTAGACCAAAATCTATTAAAAAGGCAGTAGATATGAATTCCTTAGAATCCACACAGAAAAGGGCCAATAGAAATTGCAGATAAAATCATTGCCATTGTTCACTGGAACTAGGGCAATCTCCTTGCTGGGCTCCATTTCTGTTTCCCTGATGCTAATACTTATAGACCTCGGCCTTTGAAGTACCAAGGTCCCATTCTCCTATGCAGTAGATTTCATTTATGTATGCCCATTCCTTTCAGAGTTGTGTTGGAAGTCACACTTCCCTCCCTGTTCCTCCCCAAATGACAATGAATATATGTCATTTTGTTGTGGTGTACAGTCCCTTTCTCAGTAATACTAATATTAATAGCAACAATAAGAATTTACATAGTGCCTTAAGGATTGCAGAACACTATAAACATATTACTTTTTCACAACTCATAGTTTTGATTATGAATGACCCATTATGAATCACTAGATGGCTGGTCATGATTTGTACACTGATTTCCTGTTGACCTTTATGTGGAATCTCAGAAACCATACAAACTGTGAAACAGTCTCTCACATCATAAATTTTTGACAAAATTTGTGCCATTTATTTATTTCTACTTCTTTCATGATTGTCTTAATTGCCTATGACTCTTTTCTAGCAAGATAACACCCTGTTAATATTTGGGAATGTGACCTGTAATTTGAAACTTTGTTATGTATGAGTACATACCACATTCTCACTTGCACACGTACCCTTTACCTACCAAATGTGGGATTTCTTGTTTGAGTGATAGAATATGGAAAATTTACCTAAGAGTTGACTGACATGAATAGATAGAATTTTGCTTCAAAGAGGACTATTAATGCCTGTCCAAAAGTAAATATTTTTCTTCTGTGGTTGTTCTACTCAGATGTATAGATAAATATGATAGTTTAGGAGCAATACATTACGATGTTAGCATCATTCTGTATATGACAATTCAATATATAGGACACCATTGCATTGGAATTTACAAAGAATTTATTCTATGCACATATAATTAAATGTGAAATTAGAGAATTTGCTCCTGTCGTGACAACTATATTGCCACCTCAGAAGCCACCTCAAGCAAGTCAGCTAATTTCTCTGGGCTTCACTTTCCTCATATGTTAAACGAAGGATTGGATTGAACAAGTTCTGAGGTCACTTTCAGTTCTGTGATTTGGGGATTCTATAATTTTGGTGCCCAGAAAACGGAGACAGAATCAAATTTTATAAAATGAAAGTCATTTAAAAAATCTCATTTATTGTATGAGAAGTATATTATATAGCTACTTTAATGGATGACATCTTTTTTCTCCCTCAAATCTAAGTCTAACAGATGTGCTGAGCTGGTTGGGAAGCAGGCTGATTTTAGGCTGGATTATTCTTCCACTTGAGGTATGGTTTTCTCTTCAACCATTCCCTTGGCCCCTACTCTAGAAGATTAGCTTTGCTTTAAAGCATCTTGGCAAAGATAGAAAAAATGGTGGATTACTACTTCAATGTCATCCCAGGTGGTTCACCAAACCTCAGCCACTGCTTCTTATTAATTTACCTTGAGAAATCCTGTTTAACGTATTCTCTCTACCCACTGAAGTTGCACAGATGTATCAATTAACTCTTTTTCTTCAATCTTGTAGCCAGACGTGTTCAGGAAAACATACCACAGTTTAAAAATCTCTCTCCACTTTCTGTCTCTCTCTGTGCCTGTCTGTCTGTCCCTGTCTCCTTGTCTCTCTGTCTCTCTGTCTCTGTCTCTCTCTCTGTCTCTCTGTCTCTGTCTCTCTCTCCCCATCCCAGGTGTCCCAATCATGTTATGATACTCTGTAATGTTCCAACAACAATACATGCCATTTAATGGTGCAGGTGGTTAACAGATTTTTTTTTCTTTTTTTCAAATATGCCTATTTAAGAGACAAAGTAAATGTTTAAACACTCAAATGTAAATAAACATTTTTTTCTTGGTGAACAAAAATAAACTTTCCTTGGTGACCTGGAGTGGGAGGGGGAAGGATGAGACTCAGAGTGATGAGGTTGTCTTCTCTGGGGAGAAATAGGAAGGAAGGAAGGAGGGAAAGAATAAAAAAATCACTAGGTTCCATCTGCAGCCTCAACAGATTTTAGGAGTGAAAGATCTGTCTCCACACACCTCAATCGTGAAACTTGCTCACACAAAGTTTTGTTTCAAGGTGCTGGTGATCCTATGAAGGCTACCCCTCCCCTCCTCCTCTATCTTCTGCATCTTCTAGCTCAAAGGTTCCTTTCTTCCCGCAATTTCAAAAGGTGGAGTAAGACAAGTTTGTCAGTCAACATCAAGCCCTCTGTCTATTGCCAAGGTCAGGTCAAAACTTCTCAGGGCTAAAGAGGGGAGCGGTAAAAGTCCTCTGCCCAAAGCCTGCATTTTCCATGGATTTTCTTGGTGTCTGCAGTATGTGTGTCCAAGGCTGTCTTGCACAGATATAACTGCAATCCTGAGAGTTTCAGATATCTTAAGAAGAGATAACTATGCACCATTATAATTTTTTTTCATTTAAAAGAGGTAATATCTGAAATAATCTTCATAGACATGATTCCATGATTAGTTTATATTTGGTAAATGTACTCATTCCATTGCTCAGCATCAAAGTTCTGGGTATAAGAACTTTCCTTGGGTCTCTTAATCTAAACAAATTTTGACTTTGTCCTTTAAAAAAATGTCAATAAATAAAGTTGTTGCAGAATACTATTTAACCATTTATCAGTATATAAAACATAAAATTAAGCATTACATTTAAAGGATTTTTAGCATAAGGAAAGGAAATTGGCTTAGCAATATGGTGGGTAGTGCCATTTTAGAATACTTCCCTATATCAGCTATATCTAAACCTCGTGTTTAACTTCCTTTACTCCAATTCTTGTACAAGGACAACTAAAAGACTAAACCCTGTCTCAGAATCCTGGGGCCCAAGACAAACCAGTACATTACATTGTTATTTTTATCAATTAAGAATAAAACCAAAATTTCATGAATTTTTAAAAGGGCTTGTTTTTAGAGCTCTGTCTAACAAGGCTCAATTTCTGCTAAGTGGGGTTTAAGCATTCTTGAAATTCGTTAGTTATTTGAATTGTAGGTCTTGGTTTATTACTCCCACATTTAGCTTATTATTTTAATTAAATGTTGACTTCATAAAATAAATCTGAGTCTCTCAGAGATGTGATTACTAAAGCATAATAAAAAGGCATTGTTTTTCTTCCACCTTCAGTAGTCAATCAGGGGTCAAATAATCTATAAATAGTTTGGAATAATTGTAAAGGAAAATTTTCCCTAACATTTATTTTTCTCCTAAGATATGCCTCCTAACTATATGCTAATCATATATATATATATATATATATATATAGAGAGAGAGAGAGAGAGAGAGAGAGAGAGACATATATATAGAGACATATATATATATAGACATATATATGTCTATATATATACTTTTTTCTTTATTAACTTACAATTTTTAGATTTTATAAGGGATAGAATGATTTGAATCTTAGAAGAAAGGTACTTCATAGTTGTTTGCCATTTTAAACCTTTTCCAAAGCACAGTCATGCTAGTTCTTGAATTTTTTTCTATTATTTATTTAAATTATTATTATTGCCGTTTTACAGATGAGGAAATTGAGGGCCTAGATGAGAGAAAGTACACCCTGAGGAAAACATTATTGGGGGTGACACAATATTGAAAACATTGATAGATTTAAAAATATTTATTTCATTCTGAACTTGAGAAATAAAAGAAGCATTTATATAACATAATAGAAAAAAAGATGATTGTGCATGAAACTGCAAATCTATTATTTACAATTTGCTGTTCTTTTTTAAATATATAATAAAGTTGTCATGCAACTTTCTTTTCCCCTCCTTTTTTCTTCTCCACCATCCTAGAGATGGCTACCATTAGACATAGATATGTATGTGTGTGTGTGTGTGTGTGTGTGTGTGTGTGTGTGTCTGTAAAACCATACTACACATCTATCAGTTCTTTCTCTAGGTACAGATAACATTTTCCTCCATATATCCTTTGCGGTTAATTTGGGTATTTATAATAGTCAAATTTAGTACAAATATACTACAAATGTAGCCAAGATCAAAAAGAGAGCAGAAAATTAAGAAAATAATTTTATAAACAATTTCTCAGATAAAAGTCTCATTCCTCAAATATATAAAGAATTTTGTCAAATCTCTAAGTATACAAATCATTCCCCGATTGACAAATGCCAAAAGGATATGCTTAGGCAGCTTTCCAATGAAGAAGTCAAAACAATTTAAAGTTATATGAAAAAATGCTCTAAATCATTATCGATTAGAGAAATGCAAATTAAAACAACCTGGAGATATTATTTTATACCTATCACACTGGTCAAAATGGTAAAAGGGAAAGTCATAAATGTTGACAAGGATGTGGAAAAATTAGGACACTTGAACTGTTCCAACCATTTTGGAGGGCAATCTGGAGTTGTGCCCAGAGTTCTTAAACTGACTATATCCTTTGACCCAGCAGTACCCCTGCTAGGTCTATTTCCAAAGATGATTAGGGAAAAAGGAAAAGAACCTACATGTTCTAAAATACTTGTAGTAGCTGTCTTTGTAGTGGCAAAGAACTGGAAATTGTGGGGATGCCCCTCAATAGGGGAATGGCTGAACAAGCAGTGGTATATGATTGTGATGAGTACCACTGTGATATAAGAAACGATGAGCTCAATGATCTTAGAAGAACGTGGACAGACTTGCATGAAATAATAAAGAGTAAAATGCGCATAATTAAGAGAACATTGTAAACAGTAACACTATTGTTTTAAGAACATTGAGAGATTACTTCACAATTATGACAACAATAACTTCTAGTTACATAGCTTCTAAGCTTTGCAAAGTATTTTACATATATTATCCTTGATCCCTGCAACAACCCTGTGAGATATGGGCAATTATCATTGACATTTTACAGATGAGAAAACTGAAGTGCAGGGTTACTAAAGAGCCAATTCATTATGTTGTAATACACAATATAATGTTTATGTTGTATTATATCATATGAGACTTATTATATAGGGCAAACATTATATTGTATATCATGATATAAAATATTTTATAGTATATTAATAAAATCATATATATTTTATAATATAATCTGTATATATATATATATATAAATATATTTTCTCCTGAATTGTTGTATAATCTAAATAACTCTCCCTTTTCTTATTTTGTATAATAATTTCTCCTTATATTTTCAAAATTTTGCTCTAGAAAGCTTCTCATCCTTTTGAAGTTAACTTTCTCTGTAGATTTTAAGGCACAGAAATTTTCCATCCTTTCTCATAGCCTTTGAAGTCTATCTCCTCAAAATTGATGGTGCATGTAAGACTATTCTTGGGTTTCCTCTCTTGTATAACATATTCTAAGATAAAGTAGTTACTTCTCATGATTCCTATAACTTTTACTTTAGCCACTAAGTCCTTGTTTTTCAGAATGAGGTGCGAAACAATAATTCTCTTTGTCGTTCCCTCTTCCATTTAGAGAATAAAATTCTCTTGAAGGCAAATCATACATTCATCTGCTCTTCTGCTCTCAGCAGAGGTCTGGCAGAAATATGGATGGTTGAAGTCTCCCATTACTACTGTAGCTTGCCTCCATTCCAGGTTGGGATTTGTTTCCTGAACTCATCTCATTTCTCCTCCTGTCTAATTGTTCATCTTTACTCACTTTCCCTTTTTGGACTCCTGGATTTTTTCACATGATAATATTATTATATAATGTTCATATAGTACTTTAAGGTTTGTGAAGCATACACACTACACATACCCACATGCACACACACAATATGTGTTTGTATATATAGGATTTATATATATATATACATATATATGTTTAGCATGTATGTGTGTGTGTGTGCATGTGTGTGTGTGTGTGTGTGTAGAAGAAAGTAAGAGGAACTGGAAAACTTGAAAACTAGTCAGAATCATGTGAATATAATTTGGGAATATATCTGAGAACCATCCTGCTTCCTTTCAAAAACCTGAGACTATCTAGGATCTATATGTATGTGAATATATATAATCATATAAATTTAAATAAATAAATTCATAGACATATATGAATTACGTATATTATATATACTTTATATATAAATTTAATTAAAGGACTCTGTGAGATTTGTGTTACTACTATCATTTTTATAGATAACTGGGGTTGAAAAAGGTTAAGTGACTTACCCACAGTAACTTAGAAAATAGTGTGAGATAGGATTTTAACTTGTCTTCCTATTCTCGAGTACACTGCTCTATTAACTATGCTATACTGCTTTTATCTTACATGATCATAGCTCTTTTAATATATACTTTCTATTTTAACTTATATTTTTGTATTCTATCAGTAAAGTATACATTTTTAGAGCCATATTGCACTTGTGGGTTCCTTTCTACAAGTGTCTTCCAGTGTAATACTTTGTGCATTTGCTATTGAAAATCAAGATCATGGATTTTATTGCTAAAAATAAAATCACCTCATCTTGGGTGTTGGCTTTTGTGAATTGCTGCTTTAAGTTTTTTTTCCCAGTAAACAAGAATTTTTTTTCTTTCTACTCCCTTTCAATTTTCCCTGCTGTCCCCCCACTCCAAATCCTTCTAACAAATATATAAACAATAAAAATATTTCCAAATTGGTTATCTCCAAGAATGTATCTCATTCTGTATCTTGATTCTATGACTTCACTTTCCAGAAGTAATAGTATGCTTCATTATTCATCTTCTGGAACTGTGGTCCATCAGAATACTTGTCTTTAAAAGTTGATTTGTCTTTACAATGTCGATACTGTATAGATTTTCATCCACTGGAACTACTTTCTTTATACATGTCTTCCCAGGCTTTTCTGAAATTATCCCTTTCATTATTACTTTTGGCATTATAAAAAGGTTGTCACAAATATTTTGTGCAAATGGGACTTTTCCTCTGTCTTTGGTCACTTTTATGCATGAGACTATTAGTAATATTACTGATCACAGTAACTTGTAGTATAGTTCTAAATTGTATTTCAGAATGGCTTTACCAATTCAGTTCCACATTTTACTACTCTTTTTTTCAGGTACTGTATTTCCTACTCTCTCTAGTAGCTGCTTTGTTAAATATATGTGAACAGTTTTCTGTCTCCCTCTACATGTTTAGTTTCACTCATTCTTGGCAATACACTCCAGATATCTACTGAATACCTATTTTATAGAATCTTTGTATATGTACTGTATCAATAGTCATTAGGGCATTGATGTGATTAACTGAAAATATAATATCTTAGTTACCATAGTTGTTTCTCACTCCACTTAATAAACATACTTAGTACTTAATTTTTGTCCAAAAAGATACTGCCTTATTATCTGTCATTGCAAGCAGAATTAACTTTTCTACTAATCCTAAAGTATCTTTTTTAAGTGGTACATTAGAGTGTCTGGGGTAAGTGGTCTATGGGAATTTTCCCTCCCATTAAAAAGGCCTGTGAACTGAGGAAGTTGGCGCTTTATGGGCTTTAGCTAGTTGGTGCTCAGAAATCAGCAGGGGATGAGTATTTCAGGAATACGGAAAGCATTATAACACAAGAATTATGTAGAACATCATGCTGTTGTTTTTGCTAAAGCTTTGGATTTACATGAACATTTGAGTCCTTAACTGCTAAATAGCTTTTAATTCTCCCTGTGGTTTTGAAGAAACAAATAATTACTGTCGAGTTCACTATCCTTTGCCTCTATCCTAAATAGTTTTCATTCTATTTTACATTTTA
This sequence comes from Trichosurus vulpecula, assembly GCF_011100635.1. Lineage (NCBI taxonomy): Eukaryota > Metazoa > Chordata > Mammalia > Diprotodontia > Phalangeridae > Trichosurus > Trichosurus vulpecula. Next base: position 430,514,505 of record NC_050574.1, on the reverse strand, counting down.
AATCTATTTATGCAAAGAAGATAGTTTTCTTCCCCCTCTCTCAGATTCCTAAGTGAACTTCCAATTCTGATTAAACAATTATATCCCATGATTGAGTCTAATGAGGCAAACTGCACCAATTCCTCTCAGAATGAAAGTAATCAATGAACAGATGATGAAGAGTGTCTGAAATCTTTAATGCCAAGAGAAATATTTATTCTAAAATTAGATTCACACTTGAGTCAGATGGAATAAAAATAACAACATTCTGATTGCTTGTGGGAGTAATTGCTTGTTGTCTATTCAGACAGCTAGTTAGTCTCAGGTCTTTGAAAGAAAGCAGGATGGTTCTCAGATATATTCCCAAATTGTATTCATAGTATTCTGATTAGTTTTCAAATTTTCCAGTTCCTCTCATTTTCTTCTCTAGTGTATTCTTTCTCTCCTCAATTTCTTTTCTTTAAAATCACCAAAACATAACAAAACTAACTCCTAGACAAATCTTATTTGACTTCTTGATATCAATGAAATTTTTAAGGGATGCTTGTATCATCCAACTCCTTTCCTATTAGAACCCAAACTCTTTATACTTATAAAGTCTTTTGTGATTGCTTACTTTTATTTACCTTTTTAATTTTTCTCTTTACCTTTATGTTCTTTTCTCAAGATGACTTGAAAATCTTCTATTTCATTGAAGATCCATTTTCCCACCTGTCAGATTACATTCAGTTTTTCTGGATACGTTAATCTTGGTAGTAGCTTTATATCTTTTACTTTTTGGAATGTTATAGTCCATGTTCTCTTCTCCTTTATCATGATAGCTGCTGGATCTTGCGTGATGCTGACTGAAGTTCTTTGCTACTTGACCTCTTTCTTTCTGGCAAGTTGAAGTGCATATGTATGTATATACTATAAGCATAAAAATGTATGTATGTATATGTGCATATGTACTCATATGTATATGCATACACTCATATAGATTTTGCTGATGATGTTTCTGGGAGTATTGATTTTGAGTGACTAATGGATTCTATTTTGACTTTACTGTTTTGGTTCTAAGGAATCTTGGGAGTTTTCTTTCATGATTTCTTGAAATATAATATTGAGGATCTTTTTTTAAAATTGTAGAATCCAGGTAGTCAGTTATTCTTATGTAATCTCTCCTTGATCTGTTTTCTAGGTCAGTTGTTTTGACATTTTCTTCTATTTTTTTCAGTTTTAGACTTTGTTTTCATATTTGTTATCTCATTATCCTCTATTTTGTCCATTCCAATTTTCATTGAATTTTTTTACTTGAGATTTTGTACCTATTTATTTATTTGTCCATCCACCTACCCATTCATTTATTTATATATTTGTTTATTTATTCATTTAGTTATGCATATGTATATGCATATACATATATGCATATTCCTTTCAGCTGCTATGATATTGAGGTCTCATGAATCATGCATTTCTCTTCCTTACCTCTTTTCCCCCTCCATCCCTCCCTCCATCCCTTCCTTCCATCCTTTCGTTCCTTCCTTCCTTCCTTCCTTCCTTCCTTCCTTCCTTCCTTCCTGTCTGTCTGTCTTTCTTTCCTTTTTGTTTTGCAGTTTGTTCTGAGAAACCCAGAATAGCTGACTTGCTGAGAGCTATGGGGACTGAGACTGAGGGCCCCCTCTGGGAGGCCTCTCTGTGCTACTGCCTTGGGTGGGTGAATTAGTCCAAGTTCTGATCTCTGCAACCCAGGCACTGGGTTCTGGGTGCAGAGTATTTATTTGTACGCCCTCTAGGACACCTGTGCTGCTGATCTGAATGAGGGGCTAAGATCAGCTCAGACTAGATTAACTTGGAGCTCTAGACAATGAGTCTATGATTCTGGCCCGCCCCACTCCTACAGTTTCTGCCCTGGCCACTTGCATATAAGTCAGATTTGTGTTATTGAGATGGAATGATGCTTCATTGTAGTATCTCTTTTGATTTTCCAATTAGTTCTTTGCATTTTTTCTTTTAGATAGTTATGTGAGCAGTTGTTGGCAGTGGTATGAAGGTTGAGGGAAGTCTGCACTGTGTCCTCCTACTCCTTCATTTAGATTCTATCTCAGCATTTTAAACTAATTTTTTAATGAATTAATCAAATTTGCATTGAAGCATTAAGTTCTGTGGCACAGATTTTTAAAATACATTTTAACTGATATAAGTCAAACAAGAGAGAAATCATGACACCCAAACTTCTGCTTTTCTGATCATACTAAATTAATTAGATTAATATCTATTAAACAACTTTCATTTTTCTATCAGAGGTGTATGTTTTCATATTTATATAAATTTGTGCATTTTTCAACTAGTTAGAAGGGGATCTTCAGTATATTTTTTTTAAAAATCAGACCTCAAACCAACAAATGTCATCACCAAATCTCAGGACACTGTTCATGAGCAAAATCCACTTTAATTATTTGTCCTTAAAAAATGTCAAGCACCAAAAAGTATCAGGTAATACATTGCTTACAGATTACAGAATCAAATTGACCAAGTTGGTCGGATTCTTCTTCAATAAAGCCTTTAGTCAACAACATGCTTAAAATAAAGTCAAAACAGTGTTCCGACTTGATAGATAACCAAGAAGTTTTTTTAAAGTTTTAGAAACACCAAAAAAAGTTTCATATTTATAAATATGAAAGGAACAACACACCACTGCACCAACCTAGAAAGAGTTAAAATGAAATTGCGAGGACAAGAGGAAAATACCAAATTTAAGTTAATTTTGCTGGTATCACAGCAGCTAAAATCCCAATTGCTGAAAATACCAATTCTTGAAAGCCTAAATATTCTACTTATTCATTAAATGACCATTTTGAATGTGTCTTGGTTTTTTTTTTTGATTATACATATTTATTTAATATATTTAGTTTTCAGCATTGATTTTCACAGAAGTTTGAATTATGTTATTTTTCACCATTTCTACCCTCCCCCCACTTCAAGATGGCATATATTCTGGTTGCCCCATTCCCCAGTCAGCCCTCCCATCTGTCACCCCACTCCCCTCCCATTCACCTTTCCCTTCTTCTCTTGTAGGGCAAGATAAATTTCTATGCCTCATTGCCTGTGTATCTTATTTCCTAGTTGCATGAAAAAACTTTTTTGTTGTTGTTGTTTTTGAACATCTGTTTCTAAACCTTTGAGTTCCAAATTCTCTCCTCTCTTCCCTCCTCAGCCACCCTCCCTAAGAAGGCAAGCAATTCAACATAGGCCACATGTGTATCATTGTGTAAAACCCTTCCACAATACTCATGTTGTGAAAGATTAACTATGTTTTGCTCCTTCCTAACCTATCCCCCTTTATTGAATTTTCTCCCTTGACCCTGTCCCTTTTCGAAAATGTTTGCTTTTTATTACTTCCTCCCCCCATCTGCCCTCCCTTCTATCATCCCACCTTTTTTATCTTCTTCCTCCTTCTTTCCTGTGGAGTAAGATACCCAATTGAGTGTGTATGGTATTCCCTCCTCAGGTCAAATCTGATGAGAGCAAGATTTACTCATTCCCCCTCACCTGCCCCCTCTTCCCTTCCTACAGAACCACTTTTTCTTACCAATTTTATGGGAGATCATTTACCCCATTCTATCTCTCCCTTTCTCCCTCTCTCAATATATTCCTCTCATCCCTTAAATTGATTTTTTTTAGATATCATCCTTTCATATTCAACTCACTCTGTGCCCTTTGTGTGTGTATGTATATATACATATATACATACATAGACACACACATATGTGTATATATGTATACACATATACATATATGCATATTCCTTTCAGCTGCTATGATATTGAGGTCTCATGAATCATACTCATCATCTTTCCATGTAGAAATGTAAACAAAACAGTTCAACCTTAGTAAGTCCCTTATGATTTCTCTTTCTTGTTTACCTTTTCATGCTTCTCTTGATTCTTGTGTTTGAAAGTCAAATTTTCTATTCAGCTCTGGTCTTTTCACTGAGAAAGCTTGAAAGTCTTCTATTTTATTGAAAATCCATATTTTGCCTTGGAGCATGATACTCAGCTTTTCTGGGTAGGTGATTCTTGGTTTTAATCCTAGCTCCATTGACCTCTGGAATATCATATTCCAAGCCCTTCAGTCCCTTAATATGGAAGCCCCCAGATCCTGTGTTATCCTGATTGTTTTTCCACTAGGAGTTTTCTTTTTGGGATCTATTTGAGGAAGTAATCTGTGGATTCTTTCAATTTCTGTTTTACCCTCTGGCTCTAGAATATCAGGGCAATTCTCCTTGATAATATCTTGAAAGATGATATCTAATCTCTTTTTTTTGATCATGGCTTTCAGGTAGTACAATGATTTTTAAATTATCTCACCTGGATCTATTTTCTAGGTCAGTGGTTTTTCCAATGAGATATTTGACATTGTCCTCCATTTTTTCATTCCTTTGGTTCTGTTTTATAATATCTTGATTTCTCATCAAGTCACTAGCTTCCACTTGCTCCAATCTAATTTTTAAGGTAGTATTTTCTTCAGTGGTCTTTTGGACCTCCTTTTCCATTTGGCTAATTCTGCCTTTCAAGGCATTCTTCTCCTCATTGGCTTTTGGGAGCTCTTTTGACATTTGAGTTAGTCTACTTTTTAAAGTGTTGTTGGCTTCAATATTTATTTCAGTATTTTTTGGGTCTCCTTTAGCCAGTCATTGACTTGTTCTTCATGGTTTTCTTGCATCCGTCTCATTTCTTGTCCCAATTTTTCCTCTACTTCTCTAACTTGATTTTCCAACTCCTTTTTGAACTCTTCCATGGCCTGAGACCAGTTCATGTTTTTCTTGGAGGCTTTTGGTGTAGGCTCTTGGACTTTGTTGACTTCTTCAGGGTGTATGTTTTGGTCTTCTTTGTCACCAAAGAAGGATTCCAAAGTCTGAGACTGAATCTGGGTGTGTTTTCGCTGCCTGGCCATGTTCCCAGCCAACTTACTTGACCCTTGAGTTTTTCGTCGGGGTATGACTGCTTGTAGAGCAAAGATTACTTTGTTCTAAGCTTGAGGGGATGTGCTGTTGATTTCAGAGCTATTTCTATAGAGCCAGCTCTGCCACACCAGCACTCCTCCTTCCTCAAGAATCACCAACCCAGACCTGACACAAATCTTCAGCAGGCTCTTCACTCCTCCTCTGATCCACCACTTAATTCCTCCCACCACGTGGGCCTGCGGCCGGAAGCAACTGCTGCTCTAGTTCTGTAGCTGCACCTCCCCTGCTGCCCCTGGGGCTGTGGCCAAACCATGAACTCTGTCCCCCACAGCTTTTCCCACTAACCTTCTCTGTTGTCTTTGGTGTTTGTGGGTTGAGAAGTCTGGTAACTGCCACAGCTCACTGATTCAGGGTGCTAGGGCCTGTCCTGCCAGGCTCCTGGTCTGGTTGGTCCTGCTGCCTCCCACGCTGAGCTGTGCTCCACTCTACTCCGTGTGTGATAGACCTCATCCAGCAACTATCCTGGCTGTCCAGGGCTTGATCCCTGCTTCCCTCTGCTATTTTGTGGGTTTTGCAGTTCTAGAGTTTGTTCAGAGCCATTTTTATAGGTTTTTGGAGGGACGTGGTGGGGAGCTCACACAAGTCCCTGTTTTCCAGTTGCCATCTGGGCTCCACCCCCGGAAGTCCGTGCCTTGTTTTTTTATGAATAGCATTTTACATCACTGTCCAAATAACCTAGACCGTTTTCACTGTGCAGCAATTCACTTGGTACTGAGCTGTGTCAGTTTCAAAACTAACATGAGAAAATTCTTATCCTGGAATGATGTAAACAGTCCAATGAGTTCCCTCTGATTTTGTTCCATTCATTGAATAGCCACAAGGATTGAACATGGTAGCGTCAATAACAGAACCTGGTATCAGGTCAGGTATTCCACTCACACAAGTGACACCATTTACAGCAACACCACCTTCCATGTAGAACTTATCCATAACTGCTGGGTCAAGCTCACTTGTCAGAATTTCCAGTGTCTTATCTGAATGATTTATAGGTGACTCTGGAAAATCCAGAACATACAAGTACCAGCCATCAGAATTCATACAACCGATATGATATGCTGCTCCATTAGTGAAAATTTCATTAAGGAATAATACTTCTTCCTGGAAATTCCTGTGTAGGTACTTCAGGTGGGAAGACTTCATTAAATTCTTATGAACATAAAAGCTTTGAATTGAGGCAAACCCTCTGCACTCCCTAATAAGTTCCAACAGTGGGACCAGTGCTTGCAGTAAGAGGGTGGTACCACATGTCTTCAAAATGAAAAGCCTCTTGGAGAAAAACATGTTACTCTCACTGAGTACATAAGCTTCTTATTTGTCAGTTTTTGTCACACTTATGATCAAACAATGTATATTCTCCAAAAATTTGTCCCTCTCAAATGTTGGGATGGTGCGGAGATCCCTAGATCCTTTGCTCTCATCTGGCTGTTTGTAGAAGAACCAAAAGTTCAGAAGCTTCTGGGTCCCTTTGAAGAAGTGTGCACCACTGTGAGACAAGGGAACAGCCAACAACTACAGAAAATCAACTAAATTAAATCTCTTCTCCCGCCACTGCCACATCTGCCATTGAGGGTTGTTTCTGCTGCTTCTTTAAAGTTCAGTTATTTATTTTATTTCATTTTTGCATTCATGTGGGGTTTATTTTTGATTCCGTTATAATTTTATGTTAACTTTAAAAATTAGTAAAAATTTTCCCAGCTTTTTTTTCCCTTCTCATGTGAAAGTTGAATGTGAGTCTGTGTTGGAAATAGAGGCAGATTCTATTCAGTCTCTCTGGTTCCTATTTCAGAGAAGAGCATAGAGTGAGAGCTAGCTAATGATGGGGGCCATACCATGCAAACTTCAGCATTTTAAACTATTAGCAGCTACATAAAACATTGGTCCACATATCTACTAATAGGAGAAAAATAAATAAAAAAAACCCGAGGTTTCCCCTCACACCCAGAAAATTTGCAAAGATGACAGAACGTGGGAATACCCAGCTTGTGGCAAACAAACAAATACACTGTTGGTGAACCTGTCATGGTCCAAAAATTCTGGAGAACAATTTGGAAATATACTAAAATGTAGCAAAAATGAGTAGACTTTTTGACCTACAGATCCAATTAGGTATACACACATAGATGTATATATGTATGTATATATTTATATGTGAATAAGTATATGGATAGACAGAGATATAGCAAGGAGAGAAAAAATTTTTTATACACTAAAATATTCATAGCACTTTTGTGTTAGCCAAACTTGGAAAAAATAGCCATTGATTTGGGGAATTTTAAAATTTGTGATACATGGTAGCAATGAAATATTACTGTACCATAAGAAATGATGAATATGAAAAAATTAGGGAAAAGTAAGACAGCTTTTATGAAGTGACAAAAAGTATAGTAAGCAGAACCAGGAAAATAATGTGCACAATTATTGTTGTTTTTAGGCATTTTTCAGTTGTGTCCATCTCTTCATGGCCTTTTTTGGAATTTTCTTGACAAAGATATTGGAGTTGTTTACCATTTCCTTCTCCAGCTCTTTTTACAGTTGAGGAAACTGAGGTAGACCAGGTTAAGTGACTTGCCAAGGCTCACACAGCTAGTAAATGTCTGAGACTGGATTTGAACTCATGAAGAGGAATCTTGCTAATTCCAAGTAGGCACCCATCTGTGGTGCCACCTAGCTGCCCAACGATTACAATGTAAATAGAAAGAACATGCTTACCCTTTATTTCACCTCAAGCAAGTCACAATTTATTCCTCTTGGGTTTCAGTTACTGTATCTGTAAAATGAAAGGCTTTTATTAGTTTACCTCTGAAGTCCCTTCCAGCTCTGGATCCAAGGATCTATTACCTTAATAATAAAAAAATAAAACCTGACTCTAGAATGATTAGCATGATATTGGATATTGAGAAGAGATGAGAAAAGAGACTTTTCTTCACAAAGGTGGAGAAGTATGGGTATGGAATGCTGCATATATTTTCAGATTTCATTCATGTGTTTCATTCAAAATTAACTACTTTTTTATTTTATTAGAAGGTATGACTTACTGTTTACGGGCTGGGGATGTATGTAGAAATGACAATCATGTAAAAAAATAAAAACTTTTGATAAATTTCCAAATGACACAAAATTTAAGGTTACAAATAGCATGTCGGAAAATGACAAGTTTCTTATTAAAACACCTTGACAGACTGAAATAGAATGAATTAAATCTGATAAAATGAATTTTAGGAAGCATAAAGATAAATGTTACACTCTGCTTTAGAAAATGAACTTTGCAACTACAGAATGGTGGGGTAGTTATATATCACTTTTGAAAAGACTTGGTGGTTCTAATGGGTTTTATACCCACTGGGCATATTTACTTTCCTGGGAGGTTGAGACTTAAACGTCAAAACATGAAATACTTTATGAGATTGATATATTGGTACTTTACATTTCAGCTCTACAGTATCCAAACATTTCTCTCCAAGACCCAGGATTAGTTTCATTCTCTAGCTGGTGGTTGTTTTCTTCTCCTAGAAACATTGTGGTGAATGTAGAGAGTCATCTCCCACAGAGACTGAGAACTCACTGTATCCAGACTTATCAAACTTACAAGCTGGATATGCCCATCTCAACATTTACGCTTGGTTTCCTACCGTCAGTCAAAAAAATAAAAATGGATTAGTAGCAAGAGACTCAAGCCCCAGACTCAGGTTAACAGCAGCCCACACAAGAGCTTTAGCTAATATATGCTTGACATGTAGTTCAATATTTTTGCCTGGCTGGAGGAAGGTCTTTAGTTCTCTTCTCATCCCTCTTTGGAGAGGCTAGGAGACTCCTGCTGTGCTCAACAGATGGGCAGAGAAGAAAGAAGGTGATAGATCACTGTCTTTTACAGACCCACTGAGGAATTAGCACTTTTTACAATATGGCCAATAAGGAGGCTGCTACATTATTTTTAAGCACAAGCCTTCAGTGATAAGTCACACATTCCCAGAAATTGTCAGGAGAGCACTGACACATACTACATGAGAATCCCCTTTTGGCCCATTTCCATGCATACTCCGTGCTACACATCTTTCTGCTCCACTCCTCAAGCCTATTAATTGGTACTAAGTTCCTATATCCATTGATCCTACTCTTTTCCTCTTCCTATCCCTGATAGGGTAAGGGATTTGATAACCTGTCCTGGCTATCTCATAAGGTTGGTGTGAAGATGAAGATAATAAATTTGAAGTAAAGGGCTATACAAGTGAAAGTATTATTTAAAGGAATATGTTGTTTATTTTTATCAGTTTTGTAAGTTAGATGTTGGATTCATCATTATCTAATTAATAAAAAAAAGAATTTACATAGAAACAAAACAACATACTTCCTATTCCTTTTTCATCAAATTCCTCTTTTTCCTTTTCTTCTTCCTAATTTTCCAGTTCTTCCCCCATCTGCCACTTCATCTTTTTCCTATTCATCTCCTCCCCCTTATATTTAGAATCATCAAAAATATGATGAAATAAAATCTAAAATTGTAATTAACTATAAAATCTCTAAAGATACACAAGCAGCCTTGTGTCTTCTAAATAAATGAACGAACATGTACAAGTTCCTTCAACAATAAATTCCAGAGAATATGTACTTAATTCTAAAGATTATCTTGTTAAAATTACTTGAGAATAGTATATTGTAATAGTACTAAAATTTTGATTGTGGATGAAAAATCAAGTCAACATGCAGTAAGAACCTACTATGTCCCAGGCACTGTATTAAGTGTGGGAAAACAAAGGAAGGCCAAAAAGAATCCCTATCCTTAAGGAACTGAAAATATAAGACAGAGTCAAAATGAAAAAAAAAACTAGATACAAAACAGATGTATATGGGATAAGTTTGAGATGATCTCAGAGGGAAGGCCCTATTTCTAAGAGGGATTCTGGAAAGTCTTCTTGCAGAAAGTGAGATTTTATTTATGGCTGTAGAGAAGCCAGGGAACACAGGAGATGGAGATGAGGACAGAGAGAATTGCAGGCTTAGGAGAAGAGCCAATAAAATGCAGAGTTGGAAAGGGATCTTGTGTAAGGAACAGCAAGGAGGCCAACATCATTGTATATAGTCTATCTGGAGGGAAGGAGGGAAGTTGTTTTAGGGATTTTTTTTATTGGGAGTGATTGAAAAGATAATTTCTTATGGTTCCCAGCTTCTAGTCATGAAGGCCATATTACCATTTCATCAATAATTTTAACATGATAAATTGGTAAAATTAAAGAAATTCTTTATATAAAAGATAAAGATTTGTTCTTAAGAAGTGTCAAGTGGAAATGTGAAGACATTTCCCTGGCTTCAAGCATTAGAACTATTAAATGAAGTTTGTATTCGTTTCCTTGTGGTAGTGTTTATGAACTACACATAAAGTTGAATCAGCATCAAAGGGAGTCACATACGTTCTTTCTTTGGGCACTTTAACTTTGTGAATAATGCTATTGATACTAACTGTTGATATTTCTACTGCATTTTTGGAATTACACACTGCTTTCCTTAGATCTACTCATGATGGAAAAAAACACTATTCTATACAGTTTCTGATGAAAATTAGTAATGGATTTGTAGTTCTTCCTCTACTTTACCTCCTGTGCTTCCTGAAATCAAATTAAGGCAAGGGACAAGTAAAATATTTCCTTGACCCACTACCCAGAAGACATTCATTAATTTACTTATTTTTCCTGTGAGAAAGGAAATGAATTCATAGAACTCTCTGATAGAATTCTAAGTTCAGGGTTTTAACAGCACAAATATCTCACACATAACAATTTCAAGGACAATTCTATTACACTATCTGGTTACCAACATCCTTTGAATTTTTAAGCAGCTTTTCCAGGTCACTAGACAAACATGATGATATTGTCTCTGATTGTCATGAATTTTCAAAACTCCTCAATAGAGGAATTATATGGAAGAAGTAAAGTAATTGCCACTGTCTCCCCAGGCCAAAACATTACAAAGTCTTATTCGAAGCAACCTGATGAATTAGAAGCAGAGATGGCTAATCTCCATCCTCAACTCTCTCATAGCCATTTCCCCAACTCACCTCACCATTCAGGGCTGCACAAAAGAACCTGTAGACTGGTGCTCTAGGACACGCTCAGCAATTTTGTTGTTGTCGTTTTTGAAATATATGCCAGCACACCCTGCCCCTGTCCTTACCTCACAATTTTGTAGACCAACTGTGCTCACCCTTCCCCACCCCCCTCCTCCTTACCTCCATAGGAAGTAGAGATATAGGAAAGCAAAAGTCTCCTATAACTAGAAGATGATATGGTTCACTACAGAAAAAAAATCAGCCAAAGATCTAAAGAACTGAGGAGCTGGGGGAATGGCCCTAGTATATATGTGGGTCTGTCTTAGATCTGAAAAAAGTGGACCGTCATTCAGCTGAGGTCAGCTCTTTCCCCCGTAGAAATCACTTTTGGATGGGGACTGAGGGCAATAAAAAAATGAATTCCCCATGTGAGAGGAGACTGAGATTACTCTGAGGTCCACCTTTGGGGCATTTGCCATCATAGAGTAGGAGTTAAAAAGTGAGCAATAGGAAGTTTATAAGTAAAAACTATTAGTAATCAAAACTTTTAGAAGGAAGGAAACAAAACTTTGAGAACACGTAGAAATATCAATAGAGAAGATATAAAAACAGAAGGGGTAATGATGTCTAGTACATCTGAAGTAGTGTAAGCATTTTTGAATAAATATTACAAGTGAAAGAAAATTGAATTAACACATGATAAAACAGAGGATCTGTAATTTCCAAGAGAACATGGAACCACAGCAAGAGGTTTCCAAATGGTTCAAGAAAATAAGAATCATGAAATAAGAATTTATGGTTTGCATAGAAGAAAAAAAATGGCAGAATAGAAAAACTTGAATCCGTGGTGATGACTATCTCCAACTATCTCCAAAGAAACGAAATTAAGCACAAGTGACTGGGAACATATATGTATATACATATATATGTATAAATAAAGGACAATCTAGAAGACAAGACTCAAAAAGCAACAATATATAAAATAACACATCTCTATGAAAAACAGTAAGATAATGATTTTGAAAACAAGATATGTAGAGATAACTTAAGAATCATGTTTCCCCTTAGACAAACATAAAATAAAACAAAATAGAATAAAACAAAAACCTCTTAACACCATAAAGAAAGACATAATGAAAGAAATCTGTCCAGAACATCTGAACACAGAAAACATTGTTAGTAAAAACATACATAGATCTTCAGAAAACAATTCTGCCATTATGCAAACTCCAAGTCACAGAGTAATTAAGTCTATCGATTCCAGTGGTAATAAATTCTTCAAGTGACCATAAGGAAGACCTCTAAATAAAAATAAAAAGAAGCTTTTATAACACGTGATTATTCTGTACATAATGTAGAACATAATACAATAATGTGTTCCAAAAAGCAAAGGAACTCAAGATGAACACCAGTTTCATGCTCTTCAAACCTGGGCTTGTCAATGAAAAGAGATGGACATTCAGTTAAAGAAAGGCAACTTCAGCATTCCAAAAACAAGAACAACAAAATAAAAGTGACCTGATTGTTTGGCTTGCAAATAGATAATAGAAAAACAAGGAAAGTAAACAAATAGAGCAACCAAGGAAAACACAACTAACAAAATTGCTCCAGTAAAAAGGGGGAAAAATTAGGAAAAAAAAAGAAATCCATGGTGCTAACAACAACAACAAAGCCCAAGGGGCTGTGCACATCCTTTGATCAAGTAATATCACTACTAGGTCTGTAGTGCAAAGAGATAATAAAAAATGGAAGACTCACATGTCCAAAAATATTTATAGTACCTCTTTTTGTGGTGGCAAAAATTAGAAATTGAGGGGATTCCCATCAATTAGGGAATGGCTGAACAAGTTCTGGTATATGAATGTAATGGAATACCATTGTGCTATAAAAATGATGAGCAGACAGACTTCAGAAAAACCTGGAAAGACTTATATGAACTCATGCTGAGTGAGGGGAACAGAACCAGGAGAACATTGTACACAGTTACAGACACATTGTGCAGTGACCAACTTTGATAGACTTGGTTCTTCTCAGCAATGCAAGGTTCTAAGACAACTCCAAAAGGCTCATGAAAAATGCTATCCACATTCAGAGAAAAAATTATGGAGTCTGAATGCAGATTGAAGCATACTATTTTCTCTCTCTCTCTTTTTTGTTTTGTTTTATTTCTTCTTTCTCGTGGTTCATTCCGTTATTTATAATTCTTCTTTGCAACATTACTAATGTGAAAATATGTTTAATATGGGTGTATATGTAGAGCCTGTATTGGATTGTGTGCTGTCTTGGGGAGGGGGGAGGAATGAAAGGAGGAGAAAATTTGGTACTCAAAAGCTCGTGGAACTGAGTGTTGTAAACTAAAAATAAATAATTTTTTTAAAAAAGAAATGAGCAGGTAGACTTTAGAAAAATCTGGAAAGACTGAGATGAACTGATGCTGAGTGAAGTGAGCAGAAGCAGGAAAACACTGCACACAGTAACAGCAACATCGTGCGATGATTAATTATGATAGACTTCTCAGTGATACAATGATCCAAGACAATTCCAAATGATTTTCTGTACCTCTATTATTGGCCTCACATCTGTAAGTTTAGAAAGCAGAAACAGGCTGTTAGGAACTCTAAGCTTTCTCTAGCCTATCTTGATTCTATTTAACTTGGGGTGAATATACATACATTCATACACATATGTATAAATTATTGTATACTTCTACATATATGCACATACAAATGTATGTATATATTTGACTTTAAAGTTGATGTTTATCGATTAGATTATTTTTGTGACCTAAATTAAAAACAATGACAACAACAAAAAGCCTGAGTTTCTTTCTGACACTGAATTTCAAGGGCAGCTGTATGTGTATCTCATTACTTACATGGTATGAAATATGGAAATACCACTATCAATCTTCATTTATTCCAAATTATCTTCCACACCAGAGCCATAACTAGCAGTTTTGGGGCTTGGGATAAATGGTTCTGAATATACCCTTAATTAACTTCTGTTAACTAATTACATGTGTACACATACACACACATACATATATGTATATATGTTAACCATTTACATATATATAAACATCAACTAATATATATTCTTCTAAGTAATTACACACATGTGAGTACAGTTACCACTGTGTGCATAGTCAAGCATTTATCATTATTATCTTAGGAGTTGGAAACTGTCAAATGTAACCAAAAGGGAAGAAAAATTAGCCAGGTCAATAATTTTTTTTCACTATCATAAAACTAACAGCTTAGTTCAAGCAGAAATTTTAATTTTCATTATAGGTGTTTAGCAAAGTGTTTCCATTTGAAAATTACATTAAAGTTTCAGGTTTTTTTCTTTTAAGCCAAGAAATCAGGTTCATCATTTTTTTCCATGTACTATGTTTTCATAAATTATTTCTAAACCTTATATATTTTAAAAAAATTTGTGTTTTAAAGTATGTTTTGACTTTTATGTATTTATCAATTTGATTTATTCTCTCTCTTTTTTGATAGATTGTGCTTTGCTTCCTTTAAGATTTGTTCCTCTCACTGCTGGACGATATCCTTGTTTTATTTTGCTGAGGTCATCGCATGATATTCGGCTCTTTTCCATTGAGTGTGTAGTGAATTCTGACTGTCCTGAGGCCAAATTTCAGTTTGAAACTCCAGCATTTGAACCACTGACTCAGGAAATTCCAATAGTAAGTTTAACTTTTGGCCTTAAAGTTGATGTTTATTAATTAACTTATTTTTGTAAACTAAAGGAAATTTTTTTTAAGACTGAATTTCTTCCTGACACTAGAATTTCAGGGTCAGCTCTATGTATCTCCAACTACTTACATGCAAATGCCACTCCTAGTCCTCATTTATCTGAGGTTATCGCCCATGCCATAGTTGCAAAGAGACATTTTTGGGCCTGGGGCAAATGACTTCTACTATGCCTTCAATTAACTTCTGTTAACTAATGTCTCTTGCTAAGTGCTTAAACTCAATTGTTTCTGTTCTGCTGACTGAACGTGTTATTCCAAATTATGGTATGCTGGAGCAAAGCTGAAATTGTCCCACACTATTTATGGTTCTTACCCTCACCAGGTTTTAATGTACCCTGAAATTTTCCTGGTTGTTCTTTTGGATTAAAGAACTATAGATATCTGTAAGAATATAACCATTATATTATTACTAACATATAATCTAACATATCCACAAATTAATTGATTGGTTATTTATCCAGTAACCTAGCAAGCTGCTGAGGGGAGATACAATTCTAGTAAACTCTAGATATATGAAGAGCAAGAGCAAGAAACGATGCTTGGTATAGTTGACTAAGGTAGAAGGCCAGAGGGTAGCTTGAAGGCTCTGAGTGCCTGGGATAGATGAGAACCTGGCCCAAAAATGAATAAATAGGATCACTTAAAAAGGGGACAGAGAGTTGCTAGAGTGAGAGGAATGAATCTTAAAGGAATTAGAGTAGCATTTATCAAAAAAGAGAGAATCCATCATATTTATAAATATTTAAGAGTTTAAAAATGCAATTTGTCCATAGCAGGAGAAACAACACTAGATTTGTAATCAGAAGAAATAGATTTTGTATTTTGCCTCTACCATTTACAACCTGTCTGACCTCCAGTATATTATCCAAACTATCTAGGCTTCAGCTTAACCAAAAAATATGAAGGTAGTTAAACTAGATAGTCTATCTTATCTCTGACAGCTCTAAATCTATTATCTTATTTTAAAATTTGCCCATGCCCCATCCTGTGTATTTTAATATAGCATTAAAATATGCTTTTATTTCTTGCATAAAATGAGTGTTTTCTTTATCTCTACATGAGACATATTTTAATAATGCTTTTCTAAAACCTTTTTGAAACTATAAGAATAATGTGTCTGCAGTTTATTTGATTCAATACTACATAACAATCTTGTATCCTACCACAAATAGGATATAGAAATATGAATGATCATTTTAAGTAAATTGAGTTTCATTGGCAAATTATAACTTTCTGGCTTACCTAACAATTTTTTTTGGAGATACCAGAAATGGAAATATCAGTGAGTTACTTTTTGTCCCCAGACATGAAAAGGTAGCCTCAAAATGGGAATAATTAATTGTCTAGCTTTTTTTTTCCTCTGACCAGTTTCTCTGGTATTCCCTCAGAAGTATGGTGCTGACTTCCAAAAAAGAAAAAAGAAAAAAAAAAAGCTCTCTTGGTCATGATTTCTGTGAGCTTTTCTCTGCTTCGCATGTCTGTCTCCATTTTCTGTCATATGCTCCAGGAGCACAACTTTTATTTTTTTAGATTTGTTTCGGTTAAGGGGAACTTAGACTGTTTTTCATTTAATAAAATAAGTGTCCCAGCATTCTATCTTCTGCCCTACCTAGCTTTACATGGAAGGAATCCTCCATCTTCTCTCCCACAAACACCCTAAAAGTAGATGTTTCCTCCTTTTGTAACGTCTCTTTATCTTCAAATCTGCTTTCAATAATCATTTTAACCTAATTTGACCCCTATGAAAGTTTAAGGAGAGACTCACACCTAAGATTCGTATGTGCTTTGAACCGCATTGGAGCTTGTACTTCTGGTGGATGTCTGACCAGCCATACATTTCTTTTGACTTGATATTTTTCTTAAACAGTTTCATAAACATGTATTTTTGAATCAAGTGATAAATATGAAATGGTTTTTAAAGATCAAAATTATTTTTAAACGTATAGGTTAATGCTTTATTTAGAATCCAACCTAAATGAGGTAGTGGGTGCTATGTTGTAATGACTATCAAATTTTGGGTTGGGGAGTTGGAGAAGGAGCAAAGATTCAAGAAGAATTTGAGTCTTAGAACTGGGAAGGACCTTTAAGGTCATCTAGTTTAACCACCTTCCTGATGCATAAACTACTTATGTGTTTTCCTTTCTGACAAGTGTTTATCAAATATGTGCTTGAATGCTTTCGGTGATAGAGAATATTCTGCTTCATGAAGCAGTATACATAATATTTTTCAACAACTCTAATTCTAAGGAAGCTCTTTATGTTCAATGTAAATCTAATTCTTTGTAACCTAGTGCTCCTCTCCTCAACCCTTTCAGAATTTATGTACTCATAAATATTTGTGTATGTATGTGTGTATATATGCATATATATATACACATACACACACAAACATTATATATATGTAATTCATGCAAACCTATGATTTGTACAGCTGTACATGTGTTGCGTCATAGAAGTGGAGTAGGAAGGGACCACAGAAACTCTTTCATTCAACCTCCTTATTTTAAAAATAAAGAAACTGGGGACCACAAATGTTAAGCGATTTGCTGAAGGTAGTAGGGATCAGAAGGAAACTTCCTCTAATAATGAAGGTTCTGTACCTTATTTCTCATAGCCTTTTTCTTCTAGAATTCTTGTCTTAGAGAGTCGTTTGGGTCATCAAGAAGCAAGTTGCTTGACCAGGGTCACACAGACACTATATGTTATGGGTGGGACTTGAACCCAGCTGGTCCTGACTCCCCAAGCAGAGGCAGACTTTCTAGCTCTCTCTTTAGTTATCCTAAATCATTTCTATAGACTCAGAATCCTTAGTTTCTTCCACTGCCCCTCATAGGATATGCTTTACAGACTTCTTGCCATCTTGGTCACTCTCTTCTGGACATTCTCTAACTGCAATAAATGTTTTTTAAATGTGGTGCTCAGAATTAGGAAAATAAAAAAAGACACAGGGAAGGAGTGTGTTCCAGCCATAGGATATGGCCATTGCAAAAGTATGGATGTGTGAGATAGAATGTTTTGTGTAAGGAATGATAAGACCACCAGTTTAGCTGGATCAGAGAGTGCATGGGAAGGATTAATACATAATAAGACTAGAAAAATAGGGTGAAAAGAGATTGGAAAAAGTTCTAAATCCAAATACAGTAGTTTATATTTAACCCTCGAGTAGATAGAGAACCACTGGAATTTATTTGATGGTGGGGAGGGTGATGACATCACTCTTTATTGGAGAGAGATCATCTGTTCATGTCAGTACTTTAGGAAAATCACTTCGGTAGATATACTGGAAGATTTAGTGGAATAGAACTTGAGGGAGGGAGAAACTTGATACAGGCAGGTCTTTACCATTGTGATTGAATGACAAGTAGCAAGACTTTACTCATACACCTTTGTCCAGAGTTGGTATTTTATGCAGGTGTCACCTATTCATTGATGAGAAGGACATGGTACTCTGTTTGCCTGATGATATCTAGAATGTAAATCAAGTCTAACTCTCACTTTACAGTTTTATTAAAATATGACATCTCATTTCTTATTGTTTCAGAGTAATCAAACAGTGACTGAATGGAAATGCGTAGTGACTATAGAAGGAGATTGGTTTTATGGACCTTCTGTTTTATATGTGAAATCAGGAGAAACTGCTCAATATCCACTTACATTCAAACCTATTCTGGAATGTGAGGTTACGGTGAGGGTCCATGGTTGTTTTCTTCATGATTTATATGCAATGTATCAACTATTTTTTATATCACTGATGGTTCTTAGCTTCCTAAAATTTAAGAATTCTAAGAATTTTGTTATTGTTGTATGGCTTCCACAATTTTTCCCTACCAAATTTTAAATAGATATTTTAGTTTGGGGAATAAATAGTCCCAAAGAATATTGTGTCAATGACCTGTCTCCTCAGGATTTTAAAAAATAACATTTGGAGGAAAGTAACTTCATTTCTTGTTTTTCTTCTTCATTAAGGCGAGTTAGTGGCTCAGAAAACATTTTCTCAGAAGGCATATTTTTTTTTACTGTGGAGGTAAACAAGCATATATAATCAATCAATATGTATGAAGATGCCTGTACTAACTCTGTAATTTAGAAAAATTAAAGAGCAAAAAGAAAGCTTTCCACCAGAAGTTTATCTTCATTAATTCAGTAGAAACATTTACACATGAACTGGGAAAGTCAATGGATAGCACCCCCTTGAAAACTCATTTCACTAACTGGACTCAAGATTAATAAGATAGATGATATTGTTTGGCAGCCAAGTAAGACTCCTCTAGAACTGAAACTCCCCTTCCTTTCTTGTCATAGGGCACACTTAAACTACGGAATGAAACAGATGGCATTGAGCAAGTCTTTGAGCTAAGAGGGATTGGAAAAAAACCTCTGCCCCTGGATCACGCTGTGATAGACTGTCGAGTGGGAAAAATGACCAAGAGGCCCATAATTGTGCCCAATTATACAAAGGACATGCTGACCTATAGGGTAAATGTTTTTAGAAAGTGGGATGCATTTTGCTCAGTGTTTAAATTTTGCAAAGGGTACAATGTGAAATAGTTGAACTTTAGTCATGTGAGCCAATGTAATAGAACATTTCTAAGATTTTAATTCTACTGCTTAGGCTAATAGTGGCTATGTTACAATTAGTATCTTTAAGTTATAAAGACTATTGTCATAAAATTATACATCATAATACTCTAGTAATTTACTTTTATAATACATATTTACATGCCCTTGGATTTTTGAGATTTTTATAATATATCCTTTCATATGAAGGAAGTTTTATTGATGCATATAAAACAATTTACCTCCAAGACCCAGGGAAAAATCAAATATTTCTTAGCTGCCAAAACTTTTACTGATTTCTACTTCATTTACCAAACTGAATAATGATAGGAAAACAGTAGATGATGGAAGCCTGAGGAAGCACAGAGTTACTTATGTCAAGGATTTTTATCAAAGATGTTTGCTTGGCCTTTACTTGATTTATTTTAAAAGCAATATGATTACTTCGATGTTTGCTGAGAGATATATCACAGTGGATAGAAAATTCCTGGATTCACCTTCCTTGTCAAACACACACAGGTTATATGATTTTGGACAAGTCATATAAACACTGAATGCTCTATGCAACCATTTAAGATTACTACACTTCAAAAAAGACTGATCTTTGTTGATACCAGGAGCTTCTTCAATCAGGAGGTCTCTGTGTCAGTGAAATCACAGGTCCAATCCCTATCTCTGTCATTCATTTTAGGCTTTAGTTTGAGATTAATGAAATGATGAGAAACTAGACTGACTCCATGATAAAGTTATCCATGGACCGATTTGAGGCCCAATAGAGCTAGAGATATTCACCAGCCATGTGATCATTTAACAATTCAGGGAGGGAAATGAGTAAGGCTGGAAGTTTCAAGTTTGAGGTCAACATACTGGGTCAATGTACAGCATACTGGGAACTCAGGTGCACATTTTGTCTCTTTTGTTTCTTGCTTTTTTGTCTTCCTAGAAAACTTGTGGTTCATAGGATCATGGGTTTAGAGCTGAAAGGGACCTCAAAAATCACCTATTTCAACTGTTTCATTTTACACATTAGTAAAGTGAGTCTAGAAGTGATTTACCCAATGCTACATGAGTAGTAAGTGGCAGATCTTAAATTCAAACCTAGATCCTCTAACCCCATATTCAGTATTCTTTCTGAGGCATCATGCTTCTTACGTCAGTTGCCTTCTCTACTTTAATCTACCTTTGTGGTGGCTGTTAATGTGGACCTGTGATTTCACAGATACGGAGTGAATATTCAATGTAGAAAACCCCTCTACCGATGCAGTTGGACAACTGGTTTTAGTCACCGGGGATACTGAGATGCTAAGTGATTTATCCATGATCTCATAGCTATTGTGTGTCAGAGGTAGGGCATGAACCCGGGTTCAACTCTCTATCCCATTTTTTAACTTTGATTCATTTTTCTTTGCATGTAAAAACAATTTTTAACATTCATTTTCAAAATTTTGAGTTCCACATTCTCTCCCTCCTTCCCTCCTCACCCACTCCCATTGAGAAGGTTGACAGGAAAGGTCTGTTCAATATAGGTTATACATGTGTAGCCACACAAAACACTTCCATAACAGTCATGTTGTGAAAGACTAACAATATATCCCTCTATCCTGTCTCGACCCCATTTATTCTATTCTCTGCTTTCGCCTTGTCCCTCCTCAAAAGTGTTTGCTTCTGATTACCCCCTCCTTCCATTTGCCCTCCCTTCTATTACCCACTCTTATTCCCTCCCCCCCTACTTTCCTGTAGGGTAGTGTTTTCATACCCATTTGAGGGCGTATGTTATTACCTCCTCAAGCCAAATCCAATGAAAGTATGGTTCACTCATTCCCTCTCACCTCCCCCCTCTTCCCCTCCATTGTAAATGCTTTTTTGTGTCTCTTTTATGTGAGATAATTTACCCCCATCCTACCTCCCCCTTTCTCCTCCCAATATATTCCTCTCACCCCTTGCTTTTATTTTTTAGATATCATCCTTTCATATTCAACTCAACCTGTACCCACTGTCTCTCTCTCTATATATATATATACACACCCCACACACATGTGTATGTATGTATATGTATGTGTATGTTTATGTGTATATGCATATATACACACACACGTTTATGTGTGTATATGTATATGTGTGTGTGTATACACATAAATATGTATATATGTTCCCTCCAACTGCTTTAATACTGAGAAAGGTCTTATGAGTTACAAATATCATCTTTTCATGTAAGAATGTAAACAGTTCAACTTTAATAAGTCCTTTATGATTTCTCTTTCGTGTTTACCTTTTCATGCTTCTCTTGATTCTTATATTTGAAAGTCAAATTTTCTATTCAGCTCTGGTTTTTCACCAAGAATGCTTGAAAGCCCTCTATTTCATTGGATATCCACAATACTTAAATTGTTTCTCTCTGGATGCTTGCAATATTTTTTCCTTGACCTGGGAATTTTGAAATTTGCCTAAAATATTCCTAGGAGTTTTCCTTTTGAGATCTCTTTCAGGAGATGATTGGTAGATTCTTTCAATTTCTATTTTACCTTCTGGTTCTAGAATATCAAAGCAGTTTTCCTTGATAATTTCTTTTTTTTTGAGGGGGGAGGCAGTGACTTGACAAGTGACTTGCCTAAGGTCACACAGCTAGTAAGTATGTCAAGTGTCTGAAGTCAGATTTGAACTCAGGCCCTCCTGATTCCAGGGCTGGTGCTCTACTCACTGCCCCACCTAGCTGCCCCTCCTTGATAATTTCTTGAAAGATGATGTTTAGGCTTTTTTTTTTATCATGGCTTTCAGGTAGTCCAATAATTTTTAAGTTATCTTTCCTGGATCTATTTTCCAGGTCAGAGTGTTTTTTTCCAATTAGATATTTCACATTGTCTTCTATTTTTTCATTCTTTTGGTCCTGTTTTATAATTTCTTGATTTCTCATAAAGTCATTAGCTTCCATTTGCTTCATTCTAATTTTTAAGGCATTATTGAGATTTTGGACCTCCTTTTCCATTTGGCAAGTTCTGCTTTTTAAGGCATTCTTCTCCACATTGGCTTTTTGAACCTTTTTGCCATTTGGATTAATCTATTTTTAAGGTGTTATTTTCTTCAACATTTTTGGGGGTCTCCTTTAGTAAGCTATTGACTCATTTTTCATGATTCTCTTGCATCACTCTTATTTTTCTTCCCAATTTTTCCTCTTCTCTTACTTGATTTTCCAAATCCTTTTTGAGCTCTTCCATGGCCTGCGACCAATTCATATTTTTCTGGGACACTTTTCTGGGAGCTTTGACTTTGTTGTCTTTTGGTTGCATGTTTTGATCTTCCTTGTCACCAGAGTAAGATCCTATAGTCTGAGGTTTTTTTCACTGTTTTTTCATTTCCCCAGTGATTCTAGAGCAGCAGAACCCACACAAAGACAGTGGGAAACAAATTTCTAGCCCAATACAATCTCAAAGGTTGACAGGAAAGGTCTGTTGCATCAGTCTGAGAGAAGAGCGCAGTACAGTGCAGGCCACACCAGCACTCCCTGTCTACTCTGAAATGTTTTGAAAACTGTCTATGAGTATGTACTAAGGGCTTACTCTTATGAGTCACATAGAAGCTAAGTGACTTGTCCAGGGTCACACAACTGGTAGGTGTCAAAGGTAAGATTTGAATGAAAATCTTGCTGATTCAAGCTTGTACTCTCAATGCTAGAATGTATCACCTGTACTTCATAATAAAGCTTAAAATTTTGCTAGACATCCAAAATCAAACTCACTGGTCTATACTTGGCATAGCCTATTCTGTTTTTATTTTTAAACACTAAATTGTGGCATTTACTCTTCTCTCATCCTGAAGTATCCCATTTTCACACAATCCTTTAAAGATTAATGTCATTGTCTTAATACTCTTATCTGCCAGTTCTTTCCTTCCTTTAAGAATTCATCTGGGCCTGGTGACTTGAACTCATTTGGAGCAACTACGCACTCTTTTCAATCTCCCCACTAATCTTGGGTATCAATTGATTATTGTTTGTTCTTTTTTTCATGATACTTTGAACATAAAGATCATACATTGATATTGACACATAGAAATACACATAACAATCCATAGGCACATATGTATTTATGTGTGTATGTAAGCACATATACGTACACATATACAAACATATGTATCTATTATGTTGGATATACATTGCTAAGTGACATTGAGTTGGGACCAGAATTGATGGAGAAGAGAATCTACTAAATTGCCTTTGAGAAATTGTTCAATCTTTTAATGTTGCCAAGTTTCTACCAGAAAAAGGGTTATCTTTTCTGAACCTTGGTTTCTTTTTTTTTACTTTTGCTTTTGTTTCATGGCTATGAGTCATAGAATACTACAATCTCTGAAAAATTGAAATTCAGAATGAAAAGGAAATAGAGAAGCCTGAAATGATTGTGAGCTGGTTATATCATATCACAAACAAGGAATTATGAAGGAGAAACAACAGGGATTTTATCAAAGAAATGTATGAGCAGAAAAGGATATGGATCTGTCATATCATGAGAGTGGGAGATAGCCATTGTACAAACCTTTTTTTTCACTACTTGTATCTTCATTATATGACAGAAAATTAGGCATGACTTCAACACTTTGAGTGGAGACCCCTGCAATAAACATTTGGAAAAAACATAAGCAAGTGGCAGGTGGCACAGTGGATAGAGTGCTGGGCATACAGTCAGGAAGAGTTCAAATCTGGCTTCAGACACTTACTACCGGTGTGAACCTGGACAAATCACTTAACCCTGTTTGCCTGTTTCCTCATCTGTAAAATAAGCCGGAGAAGGAAATGGCGAGTTGCTCTAGTATCTTTGCAAAAAAAAAAAACAAATAAGGTCACAAAGAGTTGAAAATGACTGAACAGTAACAAATAAGTGCCAATACAGAATTAGAAGGGATGATTGGGTTGTGATCTGCTTCAATGGATGCCATACTTGTATCGATCATTTCAGAAATCCATTTGAACATTTATATGTGTGTGTGTGTGTGTGTGTGTGTGTGTGTGTGTGTGTATTATTGAGTTGCCTTTTATTCTGTCATTGTAAATTATTTTCCTTATTTATTACATTTTCTATTATTTAAGGTTTGTCAATGATGTGTGCCTTTTTACATTTATTTATGCTATTTTTGATATAACGTGAGGTTATTTCTGACAAAGATGCTGCACAGTGCTGAAAACATTTATATTCATTAATATTCCCATTTGTTAATCCCAAAGTTTTATCATATCTAATTTTCTAACATTGTATTCACATCATTTCCTTTATTTTACTTTTGTCTAAATTTAAAAGAGGCAGATTGAAGTCTCCAATCATTTATTACTTACTAAATGTTCTTTTATTTCATTTAGCTTTTATTTGAGTACTCAGTTGCTATGTAATTGGTATATTTTTATTTAAATTTAGTCAATTGAAGAAAAGGCATTTTACGTGCTTTAGTAAAGGAAGCTTCCTAAGCGGTAACTTCTTATAGCATCGAAATTACAGGCCCATCCATATTTAATATTATGATTATTTCACTACTTATGGTACCTTGAAATGATATAACAATATCATTTCCCTTCTTGTCTCTCTTAATTACAACTATTTTACTTTTCCTTCGCCTGAGATCATGCTTGCCACTCCTGATTTTTAATATGATAGTAAAAGCTAGCATTTATATAGAACTTTGTCAAATGTTTATATGTTAATTCATTTGATCTTCACAACAACCTTGTGAAGTAGGTGCTATAATTAATTTCATTGAGGAAACTGGGACATAGAGAGGTTAAGTGACTTGAACAAGGTCTGAGGCAGGTTTGGACTCAGATCTTCCTTTCTCCCAGTTTCATGTTCTATCCACAGAGCCACAGTTGGGAGTGAGACATAATGTTTTAGTCTAATCTGTGAAATGGTAGACTGTGTGTACATATTTATGTTTTAAGTGTATTTATTGTAAATAATTTGTTGGGTTTAGCTTCTTAATTTATTCTACTATCCTCCTCTATTTTATGGATGAGGTCATCACACTCTCATTTACAATTATATAAAAAGAGAATGTTTTCCCAAAGTACAACAGAAAAGATTACATGTAAAACTGAGAGTCTCTATTGCTTACAGCTTCTTTTTAAAAAAGCATATGAAATATTCAACATCTTCTTTTCAAAACTTTGCTGTTTGTCTGTTTCCCTCTTAACTCCTGTTCTCTTTTGTGAATTCTAAAAAAAAAGCTTCTATCATCCTTTATTCTTCTTTACATCATGATTAGAAGTAGCATCTTGGGCTCAGTATGGCCCAATTTGAAGGAAAACCTGACCAATCAATATTTTACTGATATAGTTCTGAAGCAAAATGACTCCATTGTTTGTCATTATGTGAATGTATTTATGTTGCTTGTCAAGGGGAGTCATGATAAAAAGATTTGTCCATTCTGACCATTACAAACAATCATCTGGTCAAGGTAGCCCAGCATATTCAACACACTCTTGTGGTTGAAGTGTACATGGTAATTCCAAGGATTCATTTATGTTGAGGAGCCCTATGAAAGGCATACATATCTTTCTGCCTTATTCCACCAACCATTCCTTCTGTTGAAATAATTTTCCTTGATTCTTTTGTGTGGCTGGATAGAATCATGTCTGCCAATTCTTTGGGAGTCTGTGATTTGGGCAGAATCACTGTTGTAGGGGAATCTTGAAAGCCCAATCCTGAGTCCCAAACCTCCAAATTCATTTGTACTCACTGCAAAAGGTGCAGAGTTGATTGGGAGTAGAAATACATATACATATTAAAGTTCTCTTTAATACTAAATTTTACCAAATTTAAATACTAAATCTCAGTACTAATTTGTAAGGAGTTTATATTGTGCTAGAATATCTTCTTATCTTGTATAATTGCTCTATATCTTATAAATAAAACATTTCTTTTGAGGTTTGAGGTTGGGGTCATGTAAAAATAACTATTTGCCTATTTTTTTTCTAGTCATGTGACTTTCATATTAGAATTTCATAGTTTTTTATACCTTAATAATTTAAAGGCATATTTTGAGAAATATTTTAGAAGTATAGGTGAAAATATATTTGAATACGGAATTGATTATTATGCTGATCATTGAAGAGAAAATTTTCACAAATATCTCTAAATAAGCTTTTTCTTTATTTTTGCTGTTTCATATTAATGAATCATCATAGTTTTATATCTAAATTATAGCAAACTTCACGTTGCAGTTCTCAGAATGAATGCATTTTAATGAAAGGCTTTTAAAAAGAATTATATTAATAAAATAAAATGCAGGTCAGGTAAAAGTTATTAATGACCAAATGGACCTGGCAAACCACAATAATTGATAATCATATACACAACACTTCAAATTGGATAGTTTAACCTTTAGGGTAAAAGTTAACATCAATTTTCTTTTTAAGCAAAATATATTCATATACTAAATTAATTAAATACTATTTCTTTAAAATATTAACAAAATAGTTACTATATCCTACATTTTCCTAAGATTGTTTTTGTCTTTGTTGCTCAAATAGATAGCTATAGGTAAACAAAAATATTTTTATCCTAGTAATATTTATTCCTACAGGTACAATTGTGAGGAAAATATATATTTCATTAAATGATATATATGCATAAAATTCCATTTTCCTATTACAATCATACTTGTGCTATCTTGTAAATGTTTTTGTCTTAAAGTTTGAAGTATAAATATGTGTGCATGTGTGTGTGTGTGTGTGTATGGTGTGTGTCTGTGTCTGTGTGTGAATGAGAAATGTATTGGTAAAAATACTGAATTATAGTCAAAGAGAAAGAATAGGTATGGAGTATCTTGGGGAAATGTTGAGGTTTTCTGGGATCAGTTCTCTCCTAACCACAACAAATCATACATATAAACTGCTCCCAGATGAAAATAATTAAGCACTAATGAGAAAAGAATAAGTCAAGGAAGGAATGGAATCAAATTCACTATCCTGTCATTGCATTGCAAGATGGGTGCTCCTGTATATGTAACAATTTTATTTTAGGCAATATGTTTCTAAGTTAATTCTTTGGCAATCTTCCAGCAGCACGAAGGCCCTATCAGTCCTAGGGTTCTCATGCATAGCCTGGGTAGTCTCTTTCTGTCTCCCTCTCTCTCTCTCTCTCTCTCTCTCTCTCTCTCTTTCTCTCTCTTTCTCTCTCTCCATACACACACAGATGTATATGTATATGTATATGTATATATACATATTTAGTTCCTCCAAGATTATCATTAATTTCTTAACTGCTAAATTCCATGGACTTTTCATAGTTCTCATGTTGCTTAGGCTCTCTTCACCTTTATAGATTGTTGATTCTCCTCACTAATCTATCCATCTTCTATCTATCTCTCTCTCTATTTATCTATCCCCTCCCCACACACGTATATATCTCCCTTGACAGCATTTGCACGCACATGTTTAATATAAGTGCCATTAGCATCAAGATTTCTTGACGACAGATTGGATACTGGGGTGTGTGAAAAAGATGAAGTCAAAGATGACTCCAAGTTTCCTCAACAGAAAAAAGAAACTTTGAAGGAGGTATAGATTTAGGAGTTAAAATAATGAATCCTGTTTTATAATCTGAAATGTCTTTTGATATCCGAGAAGAGACACTCAGCAGGCAGTTAATTATATGTGAATGAAGCTCAGGAGAGAGATTAGGGTTAGCTATAATCATTTGGGAGTCATTTGTGTAGAAGTGAACACATGGGAACAGATGAGATTAGCAATGGAGAGAGAATGTGTAGAGAGAAAAGATCACAGAATAGATCCCTGAGGGATAGTCATAAAAGGCACAAAAGGAGACCAGTAAGGAGCAGACGCGCAAACAGGAGGAGATTCGGTAGAGAATGGTGACAGGTGTGTATATGTGGGGGTGGCGAGCAGAGAGAGGGAGGCAAGGAAGGGAGGGTCAATAATCTTAAAAACTGCAAAGAGCTCAAGCTGCATGAGAACTAAGAAGAGGTCATGAGATTTAACCATTAAGAAATTGTTGATAATCTTGGAGGATTCAGTGTCATTTAAATGATGAAGTCAAAAGCCACATTATAAGAGGCTGAAGAATCAAAGGATAATGAGGAATTGGAGAAAGTGAGTACGGATGATTATTTCTAGAGGGGAGAAGATTTGGAATGCCTTCTGTGGAGAGTGGAATAGCAAGTAAAGCAGAAAAATAAGTTGTCCCATGCAGTTGTGAGGGGCAGTTTGAGCGTACATAGAAAATGTGAATTTGTAACGGACCCACTTGGTTTAATGTTTTAAATTTCTTTGATAATGTTAAGTACTTTGGGATATGAGCCAATAAAGAGGATGATGGTGATAGAGAAGAATATGCAGGGTGAGAAATCAAGAAGAGGCAGGGACAATGGAATCAAGGTTGGAGACCTTAAACTGGCCAAGTCTGGAGTCAAACAGAACTGAAGAAACTAAGACCAGAGCAGAAGTAACGGACCAGGGGAATGGGGAAGACTGTTTGAAAATAGAGGCTGTGTCAAGGATGAAGATTAGATTTGGGAGACATAAGGCAGGAAGAGAAATGGGTACAGCTTATGATCAGACGGGAGAATTTCAGACTTCAGCGTCATGGAGGTGACACAGCTATGAATAATGGTCAATTTTAAGCTATCGCCATACTGATGGTTGATTGCGGTAAGCCTGGGGAGCCCACTCTCAGCATATGGGATCCCAGTAAAGCTACTGAAGGGTGGAGGGCACTCTACATGTAAGCATCCACTTAACTTAGGAGCAATTCAGATATTTACTTTTACCAGACATAGCTTAAAAAGCTTAATTTTTTTAAATAAATAAGCTTAAAAGACATTTAATCAGATAGCTTAGCAAATAAAGTGACAAGAGACTTCCTCAATATGTATATGTTACCACCATACTGCTGTGAAGAGAACAAACATGCAGAGAACATATAAGACTAGGGACCATATGTGGTAGGCACACATGTAGTCTGCTATGATCTATTACCTCTAGCACCCGGCTTTTGATTTATTAATTAACTGATGTATGAAGGAGTATTTGCAGGTGTAACAACAATGTTACCTGCAGCTGCCATGGGGGTGTGAGACCAGTAACACCAGCACATGGGAGGGCTGCTAGTACAGATTCTTTGATCTGCTTTTCTAAAGGAAAGCAACTTTGAAAGAGTCAACAATCTTATTTCAATAAAACATACATATATATATGTATATACATATAAATATGCATACACATACTTATGCATATGTACACACATACATACACACTTGCACACATCATTCACTTAGTTCAGGGGAAAAGTCAGCACCCTGAACTTCAGAACTTTGGAGAAAATACAAACAGAAATTACAAGCAAAAATTATAAAAACAGAGCCAATACAAACGGCAAAGACCAAAAGACAGGGCTTCCAACTGTCTGACCAAAAGCAATACATTCATAGTTACCAGAGAGAGAAGCACCAACATTTGGGTTTTTCAAAGCTGGGGTGCTCCTTAATGGATACATCACATGAACACTCTTCCATGAGTGATCCCCAAAGCAAAATGAGTATAATGAGTATATATATGTATATGTGTGTGTATATATATATATATATATATATATATGCATATATATACACATACACATACACATACACATACACATACACATACACATATACATATACTTCTTCAGGGGTAGAAGGCATCACAACCCTCATGACCCAGACTCCTGTGACTTAGGCTTCCATGTGACTCAGGTTCAAAGCAGGTCTTATAGGCCTATTAAGGGATGGGGAAGATCTTCAAATTGTATTAACACTACAGCTAGGAAGCTGTGTATCCAGGCACATATATTGAAAAATAACTGGAGTGAATCACATCTTCACACTATAAGGCTGCTGATATCGTCTGATCACGTTGTCATCCCATTCTCTCCTGGCATCTCTGTAATCTGCCAGACACATTTTTGCTTGGCCCTTCAACTGTGCTGGTCATTTCATTTCCGTTGGTGTCATATTGTTTCTATTGTATTTCTCTGCTGGTCTTTTGATACTACTACCAGTCTCTTGTATATATTTCTATCATCTATTGGTCATTTTTACTCCAGCCTCACTCTGCATCAGGCACTGTGCTGGGGATACAAAGGACTACCCCAACGCTAAGATTAAATCAGATTTTTAACTATATATTTGGCACTGAATCTGATCTCTGGTCCATTGCCCCAGACCCCTAGCTGACTAAAGGTTAGACATATTTTTGCACGTCCTACTTAACCTCTTATTGGTCCCCTATTGCCTCACAAAATTCTGTTTAGGAATTTCTGCTTCATAAGGAGGCTGGGGCTACAAAAACTGCTTTGCTCCAAAGATCCTCTCTGCATTTGTATATATACAAATTGACACAAGATCAAATGCTATTATCATTGACAAAGGAGGCAAGTTTGTCATCCTCTATACTCATGGCACTTTACTGCCTTTACAGATAGCTCTTGGTAGAATTAAAAAAAAAATATTGACTTTTGCACAATAGTCTGGCCAAATAACTTCTATGTACCTAAATTTCTGCTTGTTTGTTTGAAACAGGATATTTGGCTTCCTAATTGTGCTATAACACAAAGGGGCATAGCTTCCAATAGGACAGTACTTTCTAAGAGGATAAAGGGCCAGGAGTCCAGGTAAATATACATTATATATACATGTAGATAAGTCCAGGGAGATGAGCTAAGGCAGATAGGAGAAGGCATGCATCGTATATCCAGCTAAGGAAACAGAGTTTAAATTAGGAAGGTTACAAAGTCTGTACGGGTGGCACAACAAAACAAGATCTAAACCTAGGACACAGACTATTTGCAGTGACCTGTTTTAAATTCCCATAGTCCAGCCCAGGGATGGTGAACCTGTAGCTTCAAGGCCATATGTGGCCCTCTAGTCCTCAAGTGTGGCACTTTGATGGAATCCAAACTTCACAGAACAAATTTGGATTCAGTCAAAGGGCCTCAGTTGAGGACTTGTGGCCTCAAGGTTGCAGGTTCCCCACCCCTGGAGTCTAACCCATCCAGTAATATAGCCTGCGGTATAGTTGTTCAATATGACCATGAGTTTTTTTGGTAAAGATAATAGGAGGTGAACACAAGTGACAGGTACCATGGAGGGAGCAGAGTTACCAAGTTTAAGTGAGGTACTTTGCTGAGATTCAGTCTAATTTTGGAAAAATAATTCTTATTTTTCTCTACCTGTTATTAAGCTCAGTTTTGGGGATTAACTTTTTTTAAAAAAATTTCACACATAGCAATTTAGAGATATGTTAATGACTTGCATTCTAACTTTCCTACACATTCTGTGTTACCAAATAGGAAAAAGGTTTTTTTTTAAAAAAATCTAATACAAATGCTATTGTCATTGACAAAAAAACAAACAAAAACTAGTTAATTTTAACCATGTAGATGTGAGGAAATATGCATTGGTATCAGGAAAGCAAATACTGCAAATCTTTTTACTCCTTTAAATTGGATATATAAAACTGATCAAAATTATGAAAAACCAATATGAACTTGGCATTGAGGGTTTATTTATTTTTCCCCTTTCTTTCACTGGCCTCATGTCTGAAAACTGAAAGGAAGTAAAAGATATGTTAATAAGAGTAAAACATGCCAATTTTGAGGAAAATATTAAAATGTGATGATGAGAGAAAAATAATAAAACCGCAGAATTTCAATTTAAAAATACTTATGCTATTACCTTTTAATGAAATTGAAAGTAGTTTAGAAAAGCATCAGTCTCTTTCCCACTTTCAGTAGTAAATAGGATTGTTTTCTATTTTGGAAGAAACATAAGTGCATTCGGTGGTCTTGTTAAAATCTGTCTGAGATGATTTGTTATACATTACCTCTGAAGTAGAATTTGACAAGTAGTTGACAGAAATATGATAAATGACATAAAGGTTCTTCACAAAAGTCAGGGTTTATTTGATAATCTTAATAGCTGCACCAGTGCAATTAACCACTGCCTTAATTGGCTTTCTATAAATTCAGCACTCTGTCTGGTTTGGTAATGGTAATGATTATCTGTCACAGATTTAGCTTTGATGCCTCATTAACTAACCGCTCTTCTTTATTACTGTAATAATTATTTCTGATTTTTGTTCAAATCTCCAGTCAAGTAGTTTTCTGGAATTCTATGTGCTTTCTTAAAAATGGCAAGAGAACATTTGACTCAAAAGTATCTCTGCCTTTTTTGTTTCATAGTTTCCTGTAGTTTAGTTTTGCTAGGCATAGTGGCTGCATTAATTAATGGATGTAAATGGTAAAGGGGAGGCTAAAGTTAGAGTAAAATGTACAGTAAAAATAAGCTACTCTTTCTGAAAACTTTCCCTGGTTACAAGGGCAACATCGAGCAGCAATCAATAAATATTTATTAAGAAAATAATCCCAAGATATTTTTATAGAAAATGAGTATCTATTAGAAAACAACTACTAGGAGAACAAATTTATTTATAGAGCCATAGAATATTCATTCCACTAGATTGCAATATATTAGATAATGTTAGTGCATATGTTGTATTTCTGTCAAAAGTGAAGATTAGTTGATTTGCAGATTTTACTAAAATTCAATGGAAATTAATAGTTCCATTAAAGTTGTATTCTTTTCTTTTTCCTAGGTGGTATGTCTGTGACATGAAAGAATGCAATAAATCATATCTTATTGTTCTAGATAGGGTAGGAATTTGCCATTGCATTCATGGTATATTATATATTAAGTGAATTTTCTATCTGAAAAAATAAAATCTCAGATTTATGAAGTACTTCTAACATATCTAGTCTAACCTTCACTTGTAAAGAATCTCTTCTATAATATTCCTAAAAAGTGAACTACCTTTTCCCTCCGTTTTCCACTCTTTTAAATTTTTTATATTTATTTTTCCCACTTAATAGTATTTTATTTTTTTCCAATGACATGTAAAGATAGTTTTCAGCAATCGCTTTTATAAGATTTTGAATTCCAAATTTTTTTCTCCCTCCCTCCTGAACTTTCCTCTTCCTCAAGACAATGTGCAATCTGATAGGCTATACATGTACAATTATATTAAATATATTTCCACATTAGTCATGTTGTAAAAGTAGAATCAGGACAAAAGGGGAAAACCACGAGAAAGAAAAAAAACAAGACTTCCTGCTTTGCTCAACCTGCTGTCCTGTTTATATATTGCTTTGCTTATTTTAGCCTATTCACTGTATGTCAACCAATGCAATTGTTCCGTACTTCATACAGCTGCTGCAAAACATCTAGATACTCAGCTCTTAAGAACCAGGCCCTCGGGGTGGAGCCAAGATGGCAGCTGGAAAGCAGGGACTTGCATGAGTTCCCCACCACGTCCCTCCAAAAACCTACAAAAAATGGCTCTGAACAAATTCTAGAACTGCAGAACCCACAAAATAGCAGAGGGAAGCAGGGATCCAGCCCAGGACAGCCTGGATGGTCGCTGGATGAGGTCTATCGCACACAGAGTGGAGGCAGCAGGACCAACCAGACCAGGAGCCAGTCAGGACAGGCCCTAGCACCCTGAATCAGTGAGCTGTGGCAGTTACCAGACTTCTCAACACACAAACACCAAAGACAACAGAGAAGGTTAATGGGAAAAGCTGCGGGGGGACAGAGTCCAGGGTTCGGCCACCGCCCCAGGGGCAGCGGGGGAGGTGCAGCTACAGAACTACAGCTGCAGTTACTTCCAGCCCCAGGCCCATGTGGTGGGAGGAATTAAGTGGCAGGCGGCAGGGATCAGAGCAGGAGTGAAGAGCCTGCTGAAGATTTGCGTCAGGTCTGGGTTGGTGGTTCTTGAGGAAGGAGGAGTGCTGCTGTGGCAGAGCTGGCTCTATAGAAATAGCTCTGAAATCAACAGCACATCCCCTCAAGCTTGGAACAAAGTACTCTTTGCTCTACAACCAGTCATACCCCGACGAAAAACTCAAGGGTCAAGTAAGTTGGATGAGAACATGGCCAGGCAGCAAAAACACACCCAGATTCAGTCTCAGACTTTGGAATCCTTCTTTGGTGACAAAGAAGACCAAAATATATGCCCTGAAGAAGTCAACAAAGTCCAAGAGCCTACACCAAAAGCCTCCAAGAAAAACATGAACTGGTCTCAGGCCATGGAAGAGCTCAAAAAGGATTTGGAAAAGCAAGTTAGAGAAGTAGAGGAAAAATTGGGATGAGAAATGAGAATGATGCAAGAAAACCATGGAAAACAAGTCAATGACTTGCTAAAGGAGACCCAAAAAATACTGAAATAAATATTGAAGAAAACAATACTTTAAAAAATAGACTAACTCAAATGTCAAAAGAGTTCCAAAAAGCCAATGAGGAGAAGAATGCCTTGAAAGGCAGAATTAGCCAAATGGAAAAAGAGGTCCAAAAGACCACTGAAGAAAATACTACCTTAAAAATGAGATTGCAGCAAGTGGAAGCTAGTGGCTTGATGAGAAATCAAGATATTATAAAACAGAACCAAAGGAATGAAAAAATGGAGGACAATGTCAAATATCTCATTGGAAAAACCACTGACCTAGAAAATAGATCCAGGAGAGAGAATTTAAAAATTTTTGGACTACCTGAAAGCCATGATCAAAAAAGAGCCTAGATATCATCTTTCAAGAAATTATCAAGGAGAATTGCCCTGAGAGCCAGAGGGTCAAATAGAAATTGAAAGAATCCACCAATCGCCTCCTCAAATAGATCCCAAAAAGAAAACTCCTAGGACATTGTTGCCAAATTCCAGAGCTTCCAGGTCAAGGAGAAAATACTGCCAGCAGCCAGAAAGAAACAATTTGAATATTGTGGAAAAACAATCAGGATAACACAGGATCTGGCAGCTTCCACATTAAGGGACCGAAGGGCTTGGAATATGATATTCCGGAGGTCAATAGGGCTAGGATTAAAACCAAGAATCACCTACCCAGCAAAACTGAGTATCATGCTCCAAGGCAAAATATGGATTTTCAATAAAATAGAGGACTTTCAAGCTTTCTCAGTGAAAAGACCAGAGCTGAATAGAAAATTTGACTTTCAAACACAAGAATCAAGAGGAGCATGAAAAGTCATAAGGGACTTACTAAAGTTGAACTGTTTTGTTTACCTTCCTACATAGAAAGATGATGTGTATGATTCATGAGACCTCAATATCATAGCAGCTGAAAGGAATTTGCATATATATATATATATATATATACACATATATATATATGTGTGTGTGTATACATATATATACATATGTTTGTGTCTATGTGTGCATGTATGTATGTAGGTATATATATATATACACAGAAAGGGCACAGGGTGAGTTGAATATGAACGGATGATATCTAAAAAAATAAAATCAATTTAAGGGATAAGAGAGGAATATATTGAGAGATGGAGAAAGGGAGAGATAGAATGGGGTAAATTATCTCGCACGAAAGTGGCAAGAAAAAGTGGTTCTGTAGGAAGGGAAGAGGGGGCAGGTGAGGGGGAATGAGTAAATATTGCTCTTATCGGATTCGACCCGAGGAGGGAATACCATACACACTAAGTTGGGTATCTTACCCCACAGGAAATAAGGAGGAAGAAGATAAAAAAGGGTGGATGATAGAAGGGAGGGAAGATGTGGGGAGGAGGTAATCAGAAACAAACATTTTCTAAAAGGGACAGGGTCAAGGGAGAAAATTGGATGAAGGAGGGTAGGTTAAGAAGGAGCAAAACATAGTTAATCTTTCACAACATGAGTACTGTGGAAGGGTTTTACACAATGATACACATGTGGCCTATGTTGAATTGCTTGCCTTCTTAGGGAGGTGTGTTGGTGACCAAAAATGGGCTCCTTAGCACTTAGTCAACAAGCACCCTTGAATAGTTTAGCTTTTTCCCCTGAACTAACTGAATGCTGTTTGTATGTTGGATTGGAATAAGCTTGTTGGCCCCTTCACCTTGCTTCCCTTGCTTAAGCTGATCGAAAGAACATGTGCTTTCTCCAGCATACCTTACACCCCCACAGAAGCCGGATGGTTAAAAACAACTTCCGTTGGAACCAGAGGCTGCTACAGCTACAGCCACAGTCACAGCCACAGCCACAGCCGAAGCTGAAGCAGGAGCTGCTGGCAGCAGAGCTGACCTACAGGAGGAAGCTGAACAAGGACTTAAGGCCAGTGGGTAATCTTTTTACCATAAAGGGGAAGCATGTATATGATTTTGCTTTACACCATCATGCTTCTCTGTGGCCTTCTGGTTACTCTTGTGAGGCGGACTTATTGGGCCTGGAAGCTTTTGATCAATATATCAAAATGGGGATACTAGTTCATGGGTTGGTTACTGTGGAGCCTAAATATATGCTTTGATTCTTCTGCCTCCTACTTTGAGAGTTTCTTATATCTGGTGGTTCCGAACCTTTCAGACATATATATGATCCTCTTTGAAATTATAAACTCTGCCCTTCTAATACAGGAGGGTGGGTAGGGAGGGAAGAGGGGAGAGAATTTGGAACTCAAAGTTTTAAAAATAGACGTTCAAAAACAGCAACAACAAAAAAAAGTTTTTTCATGCAACTAGGAAATAAGATACATAGGCAATGGGGCTTAGAAATTTATCTTGCCCTACAAGAGAAGAAGGGAAAGGGGGATGGGAGGGGAGTGGGGTGACAGATGGGAGGGCTGACTGGGAACAGGGCAACCAGAATATATGCCATCTTGGAGTGGGGGGAGGGTAGAAATGGGGAAAAAATTAGTAATTCAAACTTTTGTGAAAATCAATGCTGAAAACTAAATATATTAAATAAATTAAAAAAAAAAAGAACTGGGCCCTGGAAGGAGGGAGTCTCTCAGCTTGTGGGGGAAATCAGAGGTCCACTTCATTAGAAGGGAACCATGTGATGGGGTTTAGACTGTGGGAACCCCCTTAAAAACCCCACCCTGAATCTTCCCACTTCTTCTGGCTTTCCAGGCCCAAATAGTCTAGCCTAGCCTTCCATTATCTGATTAACTCTAGATTGCCTTCTGGCTGTTTCCCTTGATCCTCACCAAAACATCTATACCTTAGCTCTGTTACCCTAGCCCTGTACTGTCTGTCATTTCCATGTAGCCTTCGGCTATTTCCCACCCTGGAGTCTGCACTTACCCCAGTCACCCTAGTCTGCTCTGAACCCCTCCTCTAGTCATCCCAGACTACTCAAGACCACCCCTCAATCTCTCCCACAATCTCTCTGTATAGAAGTCTCATCTTGCCTCCATCAAGGTGCTCAGATTCAATCTAGCTCTGCTCAGATTAATATGGCCTGCTGGCATTAGCTTCACAAATGCTCAGGCTCCCTAAGAATCTACCCTATATGGCAAATATTTAATAAACTTTGTTTTTCCTTGGCAAAAAAAAAACAAAATCAAAAAAAGAGAAATTGGTATGTTTCAATCTGTATTCAGACTTCATAGTTCTTTCTTTGAATGTGGATGGCATTTTCCATTATGGGTCTTTTGGAATTGTATTAGATCATTGTATTACTGAGAAGAGATAAGTCTATGAAAGTTTATCATTTTATCATCCCACAATGTTGCTGTTAAAAAGTCAACTAGCTTTTGCTTAAAGACTGCTAATGAGGGAAAACCCATTACCTTAAAATGAGCCAGTCCATTTTTATGTTGCCCTCCTACACTTTTTGGATTCCTTTTGCTTTGAATCTAATTAAATCTATTTGTATCTTCCATCCAGCAGTACTAGTGCAATCAAACAGAACAAGCCGAATTTTATCTTTCACATGATAACTTTTGAAACACTTGAAGACTGCTATTTTGCCCTTTCTGCAATGCCACATTTTCTTCAGACTAAATGTCTCCAGTTCCTCTAACTGATCTTTACATGGCATGTAATCCCCTCCCAAGTGAGACTGCCTTCCTTCGGATACTCTCCAACTCATTAATGCCTTTCTTAAAATGTAGGATTCAGAACTGAAAATGATACTTCATACTGCTGTAACTATAACCTGTGCCTTCTTTGTTGTCAGCCTTCCCACAGTGTTCTGGTGTCTATCTCTCTCTTTTAATAGGCCCTGGAGCCTTCTGCACTGAGATCTGAGGTTCTATTCCCTGCTACCTCAAATCAATTGGTTTTAGTGCTTGTCCTGATTATCTGAATTGCTAACTATGATTCTATTAAGGGCATTTAAGAATATGACTGGAAGGTGGACAACAGATGGAAAATGGAAAAGATTCGCAAAGATTTTTATTACAAGTATTTTCACCATCAAAGAGATATACCCCTCTTGGACTTTAATATTACAGTCTTAAATGTGATTATGGAGGAAATAGAAAGTGTAGTGAAGAAAATAACAATAAGGAAATCAGCTGTATGTGACCAAATATACATAAAGTTTGTGTTGGAGGTGACATGGTTTTAAGGCACTGAGTCATTAATTTGCTAGGTATTTAAGGGAGAAGAAGTTATTAAATATGCAGATTTTAATATTACTAAAAAAAGAGAACTATAAGAACATTAATAACTACAAATTCATATAGTTACTATCTTATCGATATGAAACTTTTATGATAAAAAAGTTTATGATGATAATCTCATGTATCAAGGGAATCCCTGATTAGCCTCTTAAATGGGAAAAGACAGGCTTTCACGAGCAATATTCCACAGTTGACCATATTTTTGCCACAATTCAATTGATTTAAAACTATATAGACAACATCTTTTAATATTGTGTTAGATTCCATGTTTAATGTTTTTCACTTAAAGGACAAAAAAATGCAACACATTATCAAAAAGATATATTCTTTACATTTGCCATTCAGTCATTTAATACCAAATATATGGTCAACTGTGGAACGTTTATGAAATCCTGCACTATGTTTTTTTAGGAATTTGATATGGTGGCACTATGTTTTAACCATAAAAAGCATTTGTTTCAATAGAGCAAAAACAGTGTTTTATCCATATCTCAAAATTTGTTAACATTCCTTACATGACATGGTGACAAAAACCTTTCTGATCGTTGTTATTGCAAAATGTATAGAACAGTCTCAATACACTCACCTGAATTATTCACAGCTGTCATAGAAAAGATCCAGTTTAGAATCAAATTTTAAAAATGATTTTCCATAGACACTGAAGTCCTTCTAAAACCTCTGTTTATGGATGACATGTTTTTATTGTAACAAATTGTAGAACATTGACAGGACTCCTAAATGAGATCCATAAACTCTAAAAAGAGTTTTACCTACCTGTACACACAGGAAAAAGAAATGGATAAAGAATGCCTTTTGTATGCATCTCATCCATCAGGATAGGTTCAGAGACGTGTATAGATATTTATGTTTATGGGCACATAAACATTATAGCATATACACTCAAACACACATGTTATATGTACACGTGTGTACCTAATAAACATACACATGTATCATATATGTGGACATACATATGCATTGTATACATCTTTATACACACCTCTATATGTACTATATATACACTTATACATACAGGTATATGCATATGTATATTTGAAGTTTACATATGTCAAAGGATTGTTGTGAGGATCAGATCAGAGCATTTATACAGAGTGTAACAAAAGTCTTTGTTTAGTTGCTTAAGACTGCAAAAAACTTTGGAACATGCTGTATAAATTACTTTGGAATCCTAAAGTGCTATATCAATATTAGCTATTCTTGTTATTTCATGTTAATGTCCCCTGAAATCTTTTGGTTCCCTAGTTCTTCAGCCTTCTCAATTCTCATTATCTCCAACTTCTAGCTCCACAGCATCCATGGAGATGGTCAAAATCTTCAGTCTATATTAACATTAGCTAAAACTGCACCAGGTACGGTATCCTGATCATAACGACTCATCCTTTCATCATTCCTTCCACCACACTAATTATAAAACCTCTTCTTCATCCCCTTTTTGATTCAACCTCCAACTTTCTTAGTTCTCTCTGTCCATCTGCACTTGCTTTCCCTTCTTCATACCAATGGTCTTACGGTTGACTAGTTCAACGACAAACTGTCTTTACCCTTATCACCTTTGGCATCTTGACAAATCTCAACCCTAGGTTATCTCTACATGATTTTCCCTTTCCTGTTCATGTGCTACAGAATGTTGTTACAGACAGTTATGTTGTGTAATCTCAATTAGCCTCTCATTACTTCGTGGTATTGTTTTATTTTATGAGTTACTTCCTGTCTCTCATACTTCCCATGGTTATGGTTGTGAACATTGTCTCTTTTTCCCCCTCACATTACCTTTAATCATTCTGTTTCATGTTCCTTTCTTTAGAAAACATGATCTCTTACTTTATTGGGAAATTGATGCAACCTGCTAAGTGCTCCATAGTTACTTTTTTTCAAACCTCTAAACACTTTTATATCCTGCCTCTCTTTTATCACCTCCTTTTCTCCAATCTTTGGGATGAGATGATTCTTCTTGCCAAAGCCAGCTCTTCTATTTTTATCCTTCATCCAGAAATGTGCTGGTAAATGTTTAACAGTAAACTCTTCCCCCAAAAAGAATGTGAAACATGCTTTTAAGTTTAATCTGTATTGTTAGGATTTTTCTCCAACACTTTCTAAAGTCCAGATAGTCAACAAAACAATAAATCGAGCCTCAGTTTGTAGCATTTGCCAGTTTCCAAGATATAAATGCTCATGATGAAAATTTAATAACCAGTTGTTGCAAGCCGATATGAATTGTCGCCAGAATACCACCATCTTCATTTTTTCCCTCCCTCTCTCCTCCTGGAGTTTGCCTTATCAATTGTTCTTTCTCATTTCCAATATCTCCAAAGTCTAACTACTGGATTGTTTCCTACTGTATACAAAAATGCCCAAGTGTCCATTATCATTTAAAAAGAAAACAAAATAAGACACTTCACTTGATCCTGCCGGCTCTTCAAGCTATCAATCTTTCACGTTCAAACTTCTAGGAAAAATAAAAGTCTGAATTTGTTGCTTTTTCATCACCCAATCACTTATTAACACCATGCAACCTGGTTTCTGACCCTCCATTCAAATGGAATTCCCCTCACCAAGATATCCAATAATTTCCTAATTTTTAGCTTTAAGTCAGGTCTCATAATACTTGGCCTCTAGTTTTTGGTTTTTTTAAATATATTTTCAACCACTTCTCCAGGGTGCAGTCATACGTCTTGGCTCCTCTCTTGCTCCCTCCTCGTTCTCTTGATATTAGAGAATTTTTAGACAAAGCACTGGGTCTGGAGTCAGGGAGACTTGAGTTAAAATCCCACCTGACTCTTGATAGGTGTATAACCCTTGGCAAATCATTTAACCTCTGTTTGTCTCAGTTTCCTCATGCATTAAATGGGGATGATAACACTTACGTCTCAGGGATGTCATAAGGATCAAATGAAATATTTGTGAAGCACTTAGCACAGTTGCTTGGTATATAATAGATACTATATAAATATCAGTTATCATCATTATTATTATTATTAAAATAAGAATAGTTTAGAGATTGTTCCCATTTCTA
Organism: Trichosurus vulpecula; assembly: GCF_011100635.1. Taxonomy (NCBI): domain Eukaryota; kingdom Metazoa; phylum Chordata; class Mammalia; order Diprotodontia; family Phalangeridae; genus Trichosurus; species Trichosurus vulpecula. Next base: position 430,472,697 of record NC_050574.1, on the reverse strand, counting down.
TAGATACCTCAGATCTTTATTATAGGCTGATATGATAGGACTGCCTTTCCTGTAGTAGGTTTATAAATGTTTTACTCAACTGAAGAAAATTACAAGTCTGAAGAGGTGGGATTAAATAGGCACACCAATCTAGTGAAGACCATTTACTGACTTCCTAAAATTTCGTACCAGAAACCAATAGCTAAAAAAGACTTAGATAATATTACCTGTTAGAATTAACTGGAAAAAATCCATCCAAAACTCTTTACTAATTACGGAATTTTTTGAGCGGGGATAGTTTTGAGTCGACAATCATCTTATAATTTAAAAGGTTTATTTTAAAAGGATGAATGACTGCCATTAAGTCTAAGGAGTTAATTAAAACCTGGGTTAAGATAGAAAAGAGAAATTATATTTATCTACTTGGAGTGCACAGTTCTTTTTTAAAAGGACTTATATTAATTAGGTAGCCCATTTTCCAATTTCTTGTAGGAAAATAGTATTAAAATATTGGACACTTAAAACTCCTCTGTAACTATTTGTAGCATGTGCACTATTCTAAAGACTTTCCAAGAGGGATTTAACCTCTTTTATTTTTACTTCTCATAAACCCTGGATTCGGTTCCATACTATGGAGTGTGTTTAGTTGCCAAATTCTTTGCAGTCATATGAGACAAGATGGCAGCTGGTATAATTGTGTATGATGATGGTGAAAAGAAAGAATTTGGAAAAGCAACATTTAAGCATTAATATATTAATATGTATCATACATGTTAGCCCAGATGTGACATTTTAAAGTAATTATGGAATATCTGGAATTCATAATAGAAATTCCATTAATCCCAGAGTTTTCTTGTCAATATTCCAACTGGATGTGAGGAAATAATTTGTTTTCTAGTAAAGCAAGCCATCACCTAAAGCTTCATCCTTTATCGTGGTGCATTAAGCTATTCCTTAAGTAATGTAGGGAGATACATAGGGTGGTCTTTACCTGCAACTAATATATGAGACAGGAATCCCACATGTTAAGAATAATTGTAGATACCACATGGAAATCTTGGTTGAGCTTATAAAGTCTCCCTACAAGTAAAGCAGAGGAACTGCTCTTGACTGCACCCATGGTACTGGGGCTCTCAATCCCTGTGTAAAGAAATCCCCAAATACAAAATAAGGGAAATTAATGTAGTGTTCCTTGGCATGACATTTAAACAGGGTATAGTTACCACATTGCAGGTTTAATTGGAAAAGACTCATGTGTAAACAGCATTAAAGAATCCAAAATATTCACATATTCATTAACAGAAGACCAAGCCTGCAATTGATCCCCTTTTCCTCGGTTTTGGTAGACCTTTACCTCAAGGGCTTACTTCTACTAGGTCTAAAAGTCAATTCGTGAACTAGCTTTCCCTTACATATATGCCTGAATACTTTGTGCCTTAAGTTTGAGCACATAGTCAAGGGTCTACAGAGGTAGGTGTGTGCGTTGGTTTGGGAGATATTTTCTAACTTCTGTCCTTGCTATAGGGGAATACTATTTTTAAAAAACACAACTAAAATCTATCTGGCTAATTGATAATCGAGGTATACAACACCAAATGGGGGCTTCTGAGCAATTGTTCTAGTCAGCCCAGCACCTCAGTATTTCTAACATTTGGAGTCTTGGCAGAACTACTTCCTGAGTCTTGTCCCTGGAAGTACTTTTCCTTTTGAGGAGATAATGTGAACATCAGTTCAGGGAGTTTCACTGGCAGGGGATATGCTGGAGCTGGCTTGAACCTGCTGATGAGACTCAATCACTAAATTTTCAGTGTGAGTATTTACATTTTGAAAATCATCAAACCTAAAAATCAGGGTTGATTTTGTTATTTTGTTGATTTTCTAGACCTAAGAAATTGATGGTGAAAATGTTAATAATGCAGATTAAACTCAAAAGTGTGTCATGTGAACATTTTTCTCCCTTGGAGCCAAACTTTTTTGTGTGTATGTGTATTGTTTGGGTGGTGCCCTGGGTTTGACTGGTAGAGAAAAAAAGCTGGAAATGTGTTGATTAGCCCAAGATATTGTTACCAGCATGCCTTTAGTAATGGAAGTTTTTCCTTGCTCAGTTGGGCCGGCGCCCCTGAAGGGCATGATATCTCATTCGACAGGACAATCCGCTCCAGGGCTGGGTCAATCAGGTTGTTCTTCCAAATCGGTTACTCATATGATTTGGCTATTGGAGCTATGAGCTCCAGTGGTCCCTGCTACCATTTCTGGTTGCTGAGGGAACCTCTGATTGCTCTCCTTGCTTTTTTTAAATCAGTATTTTAAAAAAAATATTTAAGTTTTCAATATTCACTTTTATAAAATTTTGAGTTTTAAATTTTTCCTCTACCTTCCCTCCCTCCTCCCCAAGATGGCATGCAATCTAACATAGTCTATACATGTACAGCCATATTAAATATATCTCCACATTAATAATGTTGTGAAAGAAGAAGCAGAACAAAAGGGGAAAACCATGAGAAAGAAAAAAACAAAACAGAAAAAGAGAAAATATTTATGCTTTGGTCTGCATTCAGACTCTATAGTTCCTTTCTCTGGATGTGAATAGCATTTTCCGTCATGAATCTTTTGGAATTGTCTAGGATCATTTCATTGCTGAGAAGAGTTAAGTATAACAAAGTCGGTCATTGTGCAATGTTGCTGTTACTGACTTTTCAAGGATCACAAAGTCTATTCCATCTCTGGATACCCATTTATTTAAGATCAAGAAAGAATAAGCCCAAAAAGAAACAGGAAACATGCACTCGGGGACCCATAGCAGCCAAGTGAGAAGATTCTGTTCCTCTTTCCACCCAGGACCTCATAGCAATTCTTCACTCACAATCCACAAAGGAAGAGAAAATCACAGAAGAGGCCCAGGGGAGGGTCTATTAATCTTTTTCATGCAAAGTCAATTTCTTACTGAGGCCTTTCTCCCCCATCCCCTAACTTTATATTAATGATACTTGTTTTGACCATATACTGACAGATATAGATTTCAATTCTAGATTTCAAATTCTGACTTTGCAGCCCTCATCTGCAAGTGGTCGAAAAACATTTCAAAAAATGAGGACTTTTAATTAAAGCTCAGTTCTCACATAGTTCTCTGTTAGTGGGGAAAAAAAAGAGAAATCACTGAAATCACTGTACCCAAATCACTGAAAATATTAAGGAAAGAACAATCACACACACACATTGTATATACATATACATACACATACATACATATATACACATACATATAAAAATATACTCACACATATGTATAAACACACATATACATTCATAGTACCATATGTTTGTATCTAATCCTCAATTTTGACTAATATTGTAGAAAGATCTATTACATAGCTTCATATGTTTCACTAAGTATTTTGCCCTTCAGTTTAGTATTACAGTGTTTTTCAGCACTGTGAAATAACAGGTTCTGGCTTTTAAAAAAGGCTCTTCAGATTTTAAAAACAATCATCCATTTTTGAATGAGTTTCCCATCTATTTTTCCTTATTTCATAAAGTAGTCACATACTTGTAACTTTAGGATAAGGATTATATGAGAACCAATTTTATCTAAAGGATAATGGTAACCATCATCAATGGCAAAAGCAAAGAAGCTTACTTTCTAAAAATAAAATTATTTCAAATAATCATAAATGCCCTAAAATAACAAATGGAATTTATTATCTATAAAGGAAAACCAACAACTAAGTTTTCTGAGAGAAAAGCTGAGTCAAGAATTTATTCTTTCTTAGTTAAACCATTCCTTTCCTTTAAATAGGAACTTGTTACTGGTGACAGCTTAACCATTGAATGTTAAATGACTTCCTTAATTGACTGGAGTCTTCATAATTAAAGAAGTACTGGCTGTCACTGAAAGCTATTTCCTTTCCACTTCATATTTTCTAGTTCTTTCTCAAGGATTTTTGAGCATCAAGGTATTTTGTATGGCTTGACCTTAAGAACAAAGGGATTGTGGGTTAAAGAGGAGGATCATGGAAGTTGGAAAGGCATATAAAAAAAATTTACTTTTCAACAGCCTTATGAAGTATCAGTGGGATATACTGTGTGGGGTGCATTCTTCTTGCAGCCTGGAGCAAGTTAAGAGATAGATGGAATTCATTTACCTTAACTTCACTAAGCAAAGAGAGTTAGGGATCATTAGTTGAGAAGGGTGAGCCAGGATATATTCAAAACTTCGTGAAATGCTCCCTCCACCCCACCCCCCACCCCCCCACCCCCCCCACCCCCCGCCACAAAAACAAGAAACTGGGAAAGAATCAATTGTTTGTTCTTAACAAAGTAGTTTTACTTAAAACAACGATAATAAAGGTTTCCAGACAAAGGATAACACTAGCTGCTAATGAACACAGTCAACACAGATTTCCCTCCCCCGGGCCCTAGTATCTTTGTACCTGGGTTACAGGGTCTTTGTTCTCTGGGTTTCTCTCATTTTACACAAAACCTGAAAAGCCCAAAATATAAAGGAGGGAATATCCTTGATGTTCTAGAATAGCTGTTCTTATCCTAGGTCTGTGAACTTTTTTTTCATTTTTTAACAAATAATCATTTCAATATAATTGGTTTTCTTTGTAATCCTCGGCATTTGATTTTGTGTATTTAAAAGAACCATAGATTTCACCAGACTGCCAACAGGGCCCAGGATAGGAAAGGTTAAGAACCACTGCTCTAAGACAAAGCCAGCTGTCATCCACCCAGGCACTCTGCAGCTGTGAGGTAGGTGCAACATAGCTGATATCCAGATGCAATTAAAGGCTTTCCAACTTAGGACATCACCTGTGTATAGCCTGCTTGTGTCTTAAGATGATCCCAAGAAGTTCTTATTTTAAATTACCTCAGAGATGAGTTTTAGCCCGTTACTGTCCATCTCAAAAAATTTTTGATCTCAACAGGGATTATTTTTAAGCCTTTTCACATTTAAGCAATGTAACAGAAATGAACATAATACTGATCATTACAGAGCCCTTGCAGATACCTAAGACAGGAACTTTGTACTGTGAATATGGGAGAAAGGGACACTTGTGGTGACATTGATTGTATTCTGTTAAGTTGTGGTCTAGAAGTTATAGCTTAAACTTGTGCAAATTTCCCCACTTGATAAATGGTCAAAGGATATGAACAGGCAGTTTTCAAAGGAAGAAATTAAAACTATCTATAGCCATATGAAAAAAATGCTCTAAATCACTATTATTTAAAGAGATGCAAATCAAAACTACTATGAGGTACCACATTGTGCTAACATGATTGGCTAGCAAGACAAAATAGGAAAATGGTAAATGCTGGAGGAGATGTGGGAAAATTGGAACATTAATGCATTGTTGGTGGAGTTGTAAACAGATCTAACCATTCTGGAGAGCAATTTGGAACTCTTCCCAAAGGGCTATAAATATCTGCATAGTCTTTGACCTAGCAATTCCACTTCTAGGGCTGTATCCCAAAGAGATCATACATGTGAATGCAATGGAATACTATTGTGTTATAAGAAATTGCAAACAGGTTGGCTTCAGAAAAACCTGGAAATACTTGAATGAATTGATGCTGAGTGAAGTGAGCAGAACCAGGAGAACATTGTACACAGTAACAGCCACAATGTGCAATAACTAACGTTGATAGACTTATCTTTTCTTAGCAATGCAAGGATCCAAGACAACTCCAAAGGACTCATGATGGAAAATGCTATCTATATCCAGAGAAAGAACTGTGGAGTCTGGGTGCAGATTGAAGTGTATTATTTGCTCTATTTTTTTCTTTTTTGTTTGTTTCTTCTTTCTTATGGTTTCTTCCATTGGTTCTAATTCTTCTTTTACAACATGACTAATGTGAAAAGAGGCTCACTATATATTTGTAGAGCCTATATCAAATTACACACCATCTTGGGACGGGAGAGGGGAAAGATGGGAAGAAAATTTGGAACCCAAAATCTTATGGAAATGAATGTTGAAAACTAAAAATAAATAAATATATTTTTAAAAGGCTTGTGTACTTTTTCTGGACCTAGTTCCTTTTAATTCTATTTTTGATCCTAGGCAAGGTTTAGTTTTAGAAATGTAAATTCATGCAATACTTCTCCAAACTAACTCAAGGGTCCAATCACCAAGCCTATGATCAACGAGATGGTCAAAGAATGAAAATCAAGGAGTTTTCATGGGTCTCGCCACCAGTCTTTTATACTGCCCCATATTGGAATGAATTCAAGTGTTGATGTGCCACTCAGAACCATGATGACAATTTCACTGTTTCATGACCGTTCTAGTAAGAAACCTGCTGATATCGCCCCTTTGTTGGTGTCATGCTGCTGTGTCAGTGCTCCACATCCAGGAGCTTTTAGGGCCAAATCATCTTCTAATTTAGTGAACTACTTTTCAGATATTTGAAGCAATTTGTAGTTGAAAAATCAAAACAAGACCATAACAAATAAGAAGGGAACCTTTAATGAGTTGCACCTTGTACAGCCAATTCCACCATTCATAGTCATTGCAAGAGTCAAATGATTGACACTGATTTTATGACAACTAGCTGGGGAGACCTGGGGCTGAAAGGGGGGATTGTATATATGACAGACTTTTAATTTTAATCTGCATTATTAACATTTTCTCATCCCTTTCTTAGGTATAGATCAGTGGTGTCAAATTCAAATAGAAACAGGACCACTAAACTATACGTTACGATTCCTGTGAGCCACAAATTGACTTAGAAAATCATACATTAACATTACTTATGTTCTATTGTAGTTTTATTTATTTTGTTAAATATTTACCACTTATATTTTAATCCGGTTCTTACTGTCTCCTTGTGTTACCCGGCAATGTGCATGTCTAGACTTCAGAAACAGTTAACAAATTAAATCCAACTCTGATTTCTAGCATTTGTCAAGAGTCAATAGAAGTTGGTTCCAGCACATCTCTGGTCCTGGCTATATCTTTGTGAAAGCCTTAACATTTTCTATAAGAAGGACAGAGAAATAGGTGTTAGTGGCATTCATAGTAAGTAGAACTAGAGGTGGCAGCAACAACCTCACAGTGTCATCAAGTGCAGATAAAAATGAGAAACTGGAGCATCTTGAGACACACAGGTGCTAGAGAAACAGATTTAAATTTATTAAATTCAAATTTACTAGAAATAGTAGCTGAGTAATAGAGAGCACCATTAAGAAGAGAGAGATTAGCATAGCAGAGAATCCTAGACTCAAAGATTAAAGGAAGGAAAAGAACTAGGAAGCAGTGAGACCCATAGCCATTATCGAGAAGAATAAGCTTGGACTATGATGTTCTCTGGTATTCTGAGTCAGGAGTATTGTGCAGAAGCAATTTGATGGTAGTGATGCCAATTTACTAATATCCAATTTGATGGTGGTTTTTTTCCCTCCTTGGGAATAAGATAGGGCTCAACCCTAGTTCAGCACCATGATAGAGTGACTATACAACCCTCGAAGGAGATAGGGACCCAGAGAAGCAAACATTTTCTTGACTGTGCTCTGGTATAAACCAGAAATTAACAAATGGTTATTGAGTGATTGTCCTCCTGGTTGTAGTTAATAAATTTGTTTTCTTTTCTATAGCCTCAGTTGATAGAAGACAAAAGAAGAGGGCAAGAAAGGAGATAAATTCAAAATTTGCCTGGGCATGAAACCTTGTTTCAGGCCAATACAATCTATAGAATGAGGTTATTTTTGAGAAGACTTTGAGATGAAACGCATTTATTAGAATTATAACTAGCATGAAGCATCAAAATATTCATCTTCAGCCAATTTTGGAGTCACACTAAATTCCTGTCATCCATTCTCTTTGTGCTTTCTTACTTTGCAATACTTTATTACCTTCATATAGTATAAGTATTCCCAAAGGATCCCATCTCTGTCAGCACCTCTCTTCTACAGCTCCTTCCTCCTACTTCAAAACTTTTAGGTGCGCAGGCTAAAGCTTCTTAGGTATGGGTGACCCTTTCTCCCAGTCAGAGTGTCCCCCTCTACCCCTCTCCTAAATGCATACTCTGCCAGTCCATCAAGAACTCAGTGCTGCAGTAATGAACTATAGGTTACACATGGCTAAAATAAAATGATATTGAAAACAAAGTGCCAAAATGATATTTTCTGGCTGAAATTACTGATTTCTCATTGGTTCAAAGACAGCTCAATCCTTATTACCTTATTAATTTTGTAAGTACTATATATTTTTCTCTAATTGCCAAGTTTAAGATTAATATTGATTTTTTAAATGCTTCAACTGTTTTGAAAATCTATTTAAGCAAATTATGCATGGTTTGAAAAATATTTTACATTTCTTTCAAGCATGACTTATCCTCAAATCCATAGCTGTAATAAAAAGTCTTGTGTAAAAAAAGTCTTCCTTATTGTACCGTTTTCTCTACTTTTCTTCATTGTGCATGCTAAATTTTGTTGGTGGAAAAAGCATTGGACTTAGAATTAGATTGACCTAGATTCGAATCCCATTGAACTAGCTGAGTGTGCATAGACAAGTCACAACTTTTATGAGCCTCTGCATCCTTTTCTATAAAATAAGGATTGTGATAATATCTGCAGCATTTGCCTCAAAATTCTGTTGTGAAATCAAATGAGCTATTATATGTAAAATATATGGCAAAACTTGAAAGTTATATATAACCACCAACTATCATCAGTGTGAGGAATGATTTAAATTGAATTTGTTTTTAAAGTTTTAACTTTTTAACCTGATACTAACGTTAAAAGTTTGTCATTCTTGTTTATGAATTTTCTTTTCTAGGTAACTTCAGATCTTCCAATGGTGTGGGGATGTCCAAGGATTACAATAGAGCCCGATAATATGATTTCTTATGCTCTACATATATGCCCATGGAAACGAGGCACATTTAAAGGTATCAAAGCTTTGTCGTTCAGTCATTTCAGTAGCAATCTTTTCCTGGGTTTTCCTGGCCAAGATACTGGGGTGGTTTGCCATTTCCTTCTCCAGCTCATTTTTCAAATGAGAAACTGAGGTAAACAGGATTAAGAGACTTGCCTTGACAATACAGCTACTGTCTGAAGCCAGATTTGAATTCCTGATTCTAAGCCCAGTGTTTCTATGTGCTGTGCTAACTAGCTGCCCAAAACCAGTAACTGAATAATTTCCTTAACATATATAAATAATTTCCTAATTTCCTAGTATTTTCATCAATTGCTGTCTCTCCACACAGACACAAACACCCTTTCCACTTAAGTCATGAATACCACAGCCTTAATTGCTGCTAGGTGACACAATGGATAGAGTACTGGTCTTTGAACCAAGAAGACCTGAATTCAAATCCTTTCTTACCACTTGCTGTATAACCCTGGGCTAACCTCTGTTTGCCTCAATTTCCTCATCCGTAAAAATGGGGATAATAAAAGCATCTGCTTCCTGGAGTTTTGTGAGAATCAAATGAGATAATATTGGTAAGGTACCTTGCAAACCTTAAAGTGTTTTATAAAGCTAACTATTACTATTAATATTGAGGAATTTATTAATAACTCCATTATATCAGGTTCATTGTTTGACACAAGAACACAGATTCATTGATTCTAGAAATGGATGATGTTGCACTTGAGCAGTTTATCAGCATTTATGTTTAGTTTTTATTGATTACACCAGCATATAATTGGAATTAGTGGACTAGTGCTCCAGGGAGAAATTAGGGTTTGAGGTAGAATAATATTTTCTATGGGTAGGTCTTTACATTTTCTTATTTAATGCTGGCAACAATCTCATGATGTGGACAAGATAGGTATTGGGACTTAGTCTGATTATGTTTAAAATGATCAGGTTGTTCAGGATGAGCTCTTAGGTTCTTTCAACGCCGGGGTCTGAAGTCCCGTAGGTCAGCTCTGCTACTGGCAGCTCCTGCTTCAGCTGTGGCTGTGGCTGTGGCTGCGGCTGTGGCTGTGGCTGCGGCTGTGGCTGTAGCTGTAGCAGCCTCTGGCTCCAACGGGAGCTTTTAACCATCCAGCTTCTGCGGGGGTGTAAGGTACACCGGGGAAAGCACAGGTTCTTTCAATCTGCTTAAGCAAGGTGAAGGGGTTGACCGGGAAAGCACAGGTTCTTTCCATCAGCTTAAGCAAGGGAAGCAAGGTGAAGGGGCCGACAAGCTTACTCCAGTCCAACATACAAACAGCATTCAGTTCAGGGGAAAAAGCCAAACTAGTCAAGGGCACTTGTTGACTAAGTGCTAAGGAGCCCATTTTTGGTTGCCAATACAGTCTTATAATCCTTTGTGCCATGAGGGTATCATTTTTTCTCATATTACATATGAGGAAACTGGTATCAAAGAGCCTGTCCATAGAGTATAACTCTAAAATAGTAGAGCCAAGTTTCATAAAAAAGTGTTCTTTATTTCTCACTATGATCCCTTTACTAGTGGAAAAATATTGCAATTCAACATGTATGATTCTCCTTAAAATACATTTTCAATCTAGAAACCAATCCAGTCATTCATTTGGAAGGAATCCAAAGGAAAGTTTTATTGTCTGGTAATTTAAACTAAGCTAAATAAAGATTTACAGAAAAAAAACACCCCCTTTCCTCCAAAATCTTCACATTAATAGGAAATATCATCCCATCTTTTCTAACTTTTTGTGGCTGAGCTACTTGGGAAAGCTTTCTACAATAGGTGCCCCATGTATTGTCCTCTCACTCTGTCCTTTGACTTTCTACAGCCTGGCTTCAGACCTTAGCATTCAACTGAAGCAGCTGTCTCCCCAGTTATCAGTAATCTCTTAATTGCCAAATCCAGCGGTCTTTTCCCAATTCCCCTTCTTTTTGACCTCTCCGAAGCCTTTGATAGAGTCAATCAATAACCGTCTTCTCCTTGATGCTTTCTTCTCTTTAGGTTTTTAGGACACTATTCACTCCTCGTTCTCTTCCTATTTATCTGACTGCTCTTTCTCAGTCTCCTTTGATGGATCTTCATCCAGGTCATGCTTACTAGCTGTGAGTGTCCCACAGAACTCTCTCCTGGGACTTCTTTTCTTTTCACTCTGTACTATGTCACTGGGAGATCTCATCAGCTCCCATAGATTAAAATGTCATCTCTATGCTAACAATTCTCAAATCTACTGGTTGGGCCCTAATCTCTCAGATGAACTCCATCCAGGCTTGCATTGTCAGTAACATTTCCAACCGGATGTCCCTAAACATCTTAGACTCAACATGTGCAAAACTGAGCTTAAAATTTTTCCTACCAAATATTCCACCTTCCAAAATGCTCTTTTACTGTTAAGGGGATTGTAGGCTGACAGCCTAGGTATCTTCCTTCACTTCTCTTTATGTCTTAGATGCCCCATATCCCGTCTTTCATCAAGACTTGTTGACTTCACCTTTGTAACAGCTCTAGAATATTCCCTCTTCTTGTCACTGATATAGTTGTCACCTTGGTGCAGTCCTCCTCTACTCTTCTCACCTCCTCACTCTAGCAATGGCCAGCTGGTTGGTCTGCCTGCCGCACGTCTCTTCCCAATTCATTCCATCCTCTGTTCAGTCTCCTAAGTAAATGTTTTAAAGTCCAGGCCTGATTATGTCACTTCTCTATTGTAAATAGTTTGGCTCCTTATCACTTCCAGGTCAAATGTAACATCTGTTCAGCATATAAAAGCATTTATAATGTATTTCTCTCCTTCCTGCCAACCTTTCTAGTCTCCTTATGCATTTAACTTTCCCATATACTCTTTAATCCAGTGACAATGAATGACCTCCTTGCTGTCATTTGCACAGGATACTCCATCTCCTGAATACGGACATTTTCAGCCTGGAATACTTTTTCTCTTTATCTCTGGTTCCTGGCTTCCCTGCTTTCCTCAGTGTCAAATCCTATCTTCTATAGGAAGCCTTTGCCAATCCTTCTTAATTCTAATGCTTCGTCTTTATTGATATTTTATCTCCTATTTAGCTTTTTTATACATATTTACTTGTATATTGTCTGCCCCATTGGACTGTGGCCTCCTCAGGGTCAGAGTTTCTCTTTTCCTCTGTTTGTGTTCCCAGTACTTAGTACAGTGTTAGACATATAATAGGCACTTTAATTTATAAAAATTACTGACTAATGCTACTTAAAAAAGTATATAGAAGCGTGCATATTCATTCTTAAGTATCATATACATTAGGCTTTTTTGAATTGTCTGTTTAAGACTTTACCTCTCCTTTTATACTCAAATTAAATTTTGGCCTAACAAATTGCAGGCAATTGAAAAATATTGAAACTTTAACTACTTAGAAATTAAAATATAAACCCTGATCCCATAATTGCAATATTAGCTTGATACAGAAATGATACATGAATGTTTTAGCCCTTCTACTGATTTTTCTCAAAGATGGAGCAGAAATAGAGAGTATTATTGACAGCCTACTTTAAAACATGAAGGCTTAATTGCTTTTTTGATAACTTGAAAGTGACCTGTCTAGTATGGATAAGAATTGAAATGTCATAGGCTAATTTTACTGTCAAATGTTGTCATATTAGCAATGTACTAAATAAATTGTGTAAAATCAGCAAGAATCATTCTTAAATACTGATAAATACTTCATGTAAGATCACTTAAATTCTCATTTTTTCTTGTACAATGTTTTATGTTTTTTATAGAACTAATTTTGGAGAGAGTTTAGTTACATAGAGCCTAGAGGCTAAGCTGTACTTTGGCAGCAGTAATTATGGAATTTAGTTTAATCTTAATAATTATAATTCAGAAATGTAATTTAAAAAGAATTTAGAAAAATAAGCAGCTTAAAATATGAATATGTATTAAATTGTCATTAATATAGCATTAACTTTAGAAATACAGGGAAGTAATTAATGTAAGAAGTAAGGTGGGTGACATAATTTGCTTAATTGGTACGTTAGTGTGCTAAAGTACAACCTACAAAGGTCCATAGCAACTAGCAGATACATTCACTGTTTATTCTTTATATTCTTTATCTATTCATGCATATATAGATATTTATACATTCATATTATACATACTATTTTGTAAGTATAGTCAACAAAAATATCATTCTCTTCATTTTTAATTTTCACATTTTCCAAATTTCTGTATAGTCATTGTTTTTATCCATCTAAAATATCATCAATATTCAATTTTATAACTACAACACATTTTACTTGGTAATTTTCTAATTATTGGCTTATTTTCAGGGCTTTTCAGTTACATATAACATTACTTAAATACCTGTGAACAAATAATTCTTTCTCAGTGAATTAAAGTATTTCACAATATTATGGTTATTGGATCAAAGGTTTGATAACTCTTGTATTACAATATTAATCACCAAAAAAATCACTCAATTCACAATTCCATCACTACCTGTTTCTGCATAATCCTATCATAACTCAATTGTGGAACTTTGATTCATTTTTTAACACTTTGATGAATGTTAAATGATACCTCAACATTGTTTTAATTTGCGGGCTAGCTATGTAAGTGTCATCCTTAATATATCCTTAATACAATCAATTGCCAACTCCTATCTTTCCTACCTTTGTACTATTCTCATATACTCTCCCTTCTCTTCTCAGACACTTCAGTCACTCTGGTACAGGCTGTTATTATCTACCATCTGGATTTTTGTAATATCCTGTTCATCGGTCTTTCTGCCTCAAGTATATCTCCACCCCAGTACATCCTTAACTTGACTATCAAATTGATCTTTTAAAAGTGCAGGTCTGATTATATCACCCTTTTATTCAGTAGACTAGCAGCTCACTGTCATCCACAGGACCAAATATAGAGTATTTCAAAAGCCCACTAATATTTTTGGAACACCTTGTATATAAAAGATTAAGATTTATAATTTAATGTATTAAAGCATAAACTGTACTAAGACTTTTGGGACACCCAGTATAAAATTCTCGACTGGCTGTTAAAATCCTTTATAACTTTAAGCTTTCCTATATTTCCAGCCTTCTTATGCCTTATTCCTCCATATGTGTTTTCACTGGTTCTTCCTCATGCCTAGAATGCTCTTCCTCTTCCCCTCTACTAACTTTCTTTAAGTTTCATATAAAATCCTACCTTTTATAAGAAGCCTTTTCTAAATCCATTTTAACTGCAATACTTTCCCACTGAGATCACTCTCAAAATATCCTATACATGTCTTATTTGTACATAGCTGCTTAACTGTTGTCTCCCCTATTAGACTGTGAGCTTCTTGAAAGCAAGGATTGTCTTTTGCTTTTCTTTGTATTCCCAGGACTTAGCATAGTACCTGGTGAGTAGTAAACCCTTAATAAAGGTTAGCTAATTAGCTGACTGATTAATAGTGACTTTCAAGTGATTGTTTACAGTATTTATATCTGTTGTTCACTTACTCGTTTTCATTCATTCATTTACTCCAATTCATTAATTTGTTCGTGAATTTTCCTTTTTTTATTATTTTCTCATAACTTTTGGATAATTTTTTAAAAAGCTAAGCTGTAAACTTGCAACAATAGAAAATACATGAACAAGAAGACAATGCAATTAAAAGGAGTAAAGTCCAAGCAATAGAAAAAAATTGGGGGGGGCAGGGCAATTGGGGTTAAGTGACTTGCCCAAGGTCACACAGCTAGTACATGTGTCAAGTGTCTGAGGCTGGATTTGAGCTCAGGTCCTCCTGAATCCAGGGCCAGTGCTCTACTCACTGCACCACTTAGCTGCCCCCCCAAGAATATTTTAAAGTGATAATCATTTGTGCATACTTGTGCAGATTGTTAATTTTAGTCAGCCAATGAACAAATACCTACTTTATCCCAGCTATTGTGAAAGGTCCTGTGGATACAAAGACAAAAGTGAAAAAGTCCCTGCCCTCAAAGTGCTTATAGAGACACAATATACACAGATGCAAAACAGAGAAAAGGGAATTTGTCGTGGAACTAGAAGCCAGGGGCATCAGGTGAAGGTTACCATAAAAAGTTGTTGTATGGAAGAAAACTTTCCAAGAGGTGGAAATGAAGAGGAAGTGCCTTCTAGGCATAAAAGAAAGCCAGCTAACGACACAGAGGCAAGAGATGAAGTTTCCTTCATTGTACAAGAATACCAAGAAGATTAGTTTGCAGCACTCTACATATATTCTATCTATTAATTCTTTTCCTTCATAATCTTTATCACTATAATTAGAGTATAAACATTAACAAATTCCAAGAGATAAAAAAGTAGTACAATTATTTGCAACTACCAGAGGGAAATCAAGAATCCAAAAGATTCAAATTGCATCAAAACAGAACTGCGATGAGCCAAAAATCTAAAATCCTTTCAATAACTTCATAAATTTAGGATATCCTTCATTCTCTAATATAATCCTCCAAATTATGGATATTTCCAGATCAATCAGGAAGAAAGAAGTCAATAAGGGAATATATGTTCTGTATATCTTCATACTTTGTGATTTGTATCAAATTAAGCTGAATTTAAACATATTTATAACATTGAAAACACACAAATAGAGGTGAGATTATGACATTTATTACATTTTGTACCAGTATTTAAAATCTTATATATTGATGTGAGAACAAACTGAATTTATCTGTCTAAAGTTCAAGACAAGCTATTAATCAAATGAAATTTTAAAACTTGCTCTATTTGCTCCTATTTCATTAATTCTGTGATAGTAATGAGGCTTTTTTTTTCATAAGCTATGCTTTATTTTATGTGATAATGTATTTCACAGATTTGTTTTTCTAAGATATCAGAATTTCATAGCCCTATTGCATACTTAGTTTAATATATGTTTCAAGATAAAATTTCGTCTATAAATTTCATGATTACATAGGCGAGATTTTGTTTTAAATACTTTTGAGACCCAACTATAATAGCAATTTTTACTGGAGAATGGAGAAAGTGAAGGAAGAGCAAAACAGTGATAAAGGAGTCCAACCTAAATGAACCCAAAATTTTACAATAAAAAAAGAAAGCTAGGAGACAAATCACTACATTAATTCTTCACATATTATATAAGCATCCTCTTTTCAATTATATTAAGTTATACATTTCATGTCATATCAGCTACATTGTTTTTGAGTTATGCTGTAAATGCCAATGGCTGCCTTCTCTATATAGAGAGAAATTTCATAAATTTATAGAATCCATGAGACTTTAAAATCAAATTTTTTTCTATGATTCATTTTTAGTATAATGTAATTTCCTTGTTTATTTTGTAAGGTTTTTTTGTTTTATCTGATAGCATTATTGCAACTCCTCTTTTTTTTGTTTTTACTTTTGCTCTAGCTCTAATTTTTATTCTATGTATGACTGATTTTTATATGTGTTTCTTACAGCAACAGATTCTGTATTTTTATTTTCTTATCCAAACATTTACTCTTTCATTTTTATTTTTATTTTTTAATTTTAAATTTATTTTTAGTTTTCAACATTCATTTCCACAAGATTTTGAGTCACGAATTTTCTCCCCACCTCTACCTTCCCCCCAACCCAAGATGGCATGTATTCTGATTTCCCCTTTCCCCAGTCTGCCCTCCCTTTTATCATCCCACTCCCCCCCCCTTATTCTCTTCCCCCTTGCTTCCTTGTAGGGCCAGATAGATTTCTATACCCCTTTGACTGTGTATCTTATTTCCCAGTTGCATGTAAAAACAATTTTTAAACATTTGTTTTTAGAGCTTTGAGTTCCAAATACTCTCTCTTCTTCCTTCCCCACCCACCCTTGTTGAGCGGGCAAGCAATTCAATGTAGGTTATACATGTATCATTACGAAAACATTTCCATAATAGTCAGGTTGTGAAAGACTAACTATATTTCCCTCCATCCCATCCTATCTCCCTTTATTTAATTTTCTCCTTTGACCTTGTCCCTTCTCAAAAGTGTTTGCTTTTGACTACCTCCTTCCCCAATCTGCCCTCCCTTCTATCATGCCCTCCTCTTATCCTCTACCTCCCTACTTTCCTGTAGGGTAGGATACCCAATTGAATGTGTATGTTATTCCCTCTTAAACTAAATCCGATGAGAGCAAGGTTCACTCATTCATAACAGCTTTTTCTTGCCACTTTTATGTGAGATAACCCCATTCTATCTTTTCCTTTCTCCTCCCAATATATCCCTTCATGTTCAACTCACCCTGTGCCCTCTGTCTATATATGTATATTCCCTTCAACTACCCTAATACTGAGAAAGGTCACATGAGTTACAAACATCATCTTTCCACTTAGAAATGTAAACAAAATGTTTCAACTTTAGTAAGTCCCTTATGATTTCTTTTTCCTGTTTAACTTTTCATGCTTCTCTTGATTCTTGTATTTGAAAGTCAAATTTTCTATTCAACTCTCGTCTTTTCATCAAGAATGCTTGAAAGTCTTCTATGTCATTGAAAATCCATATTTTGCCCTTAAGTATTTTACTCAGTTTTGCTTGGTAGGTGATTATTGGTTTTAAACCTAGCTCCTTTGACTTTCAGAATATCATATTCCAAGCATCTTCAAATCCTTTAGTGTAGAAGCCGCTAGATTTTGTGTTTTCCTGATTGTATTTCCACAATACACGAATTGTTTCTTTCTGGCTATTCACAACATTTTCTCCTTGACCTGGAAACTCTGGAATTTGGCTACAATATTCCTAGGAGTTTTCCTTTAAGGATCTTTTTCAAGAGTCTATTGGCGGATTCTTTCAATTTCTACTTTCCCCTTTGGTTCTCGACTATCAGGGCTTTCCTTGACAATTTCGTGAAAGATGATGTCTAGGCTCTTTTTTGATCATGGCTTTCAGGTAGTCCAATAATTTTTAAGTTATCTCTCCTGGGTCACTTCTCCAGGTCAGTGGTTTTTCCAATGAAACATTTCACATTGTCTTCTATTTTTTTCATTCTTTTGGTTCTGTTTTATAATTTCTTGATTTCTCATAAGGTCACTTCCTTCCACTTGCTCCATTCCAATTTTTAAGGCAGTATTTTCTTCAGTGATCTTTTGGATCTCCTTTTCTATTTGGCTAATTCTGCCTCTTAAGACCTTCTTCTCCTCATTGGCTTTTTGGACCTCTTTTGCCATTTTGGGTTATTCTATTTTTTCTGATGGCAAAGAACTGGAAGCTAACATGGTATCCATGAAATGGGTAATGATTGAAAAAATTATGGTATATGAATGTAATGAAATGCTATTGTATGGTAAGAAATTAGGAAGGGGAGAGTTTCAGAGAAGCTGAAGAATATTTTTATGAATCAAGTTAAGTGATGAAACCAGGAAAACAATTTACTCTATAACAATAATATTATAAATGCAAGTTGAGTCTTCAGAATTTGATCAATATAGTGATGAGTCATGATTCCAGAGGACTGATAATAAAGAATACTACCCTCTTGAATGAAAAGTGTCGGAATAAATAAATTTGAACATGACCAAAATGGAATGTTTTACTTGACTATACCTTTCTTTTCCAAGGAAGGAAGAACAAAATGTTTATTACTTGAAAAAATGTATATAATTTTAAAAGTAGGAGGAAAAAGAAAAATGCACAGTAACAAAAAAAACTTCTAATAAAGAAAATAAGTTGGAGGGGAGGAGAGAGAAGGGAGGAATTTCTAATTAAGTACTTAACTGAAAGGGATAAAAAGAGTTAAAAAAGTAAGGAAATAGTGCAATAAGAAAATGGAAAAAGAAAAATGAACCAATTATTTATGTAAAAACCTAGAACTAGGAAAAGAGTTTACAAGTGTAAGGGAAAGAAAAGTAAAGGTCTGAGGAGAAAAGAGCCTGTAGAAATAAGCTTTCCTTAAAATAAATTAAGGCAAGACAATTATAGGGACAAAGCACTGTAAGCTCCTGGAAAGCAAGATTGTCTTTTAACCATTCTTTGTAACTTCAGGACTTAGCACAGTGCCTGGCACATAGTACATGCTATATAAATTGACTGGCTTAAAAGAGAAAAAGGGAACCATAAAAATCCTAATTCAGTACACCGACACAATACTAAAAATAGTTTTATGTTACTCATCATAATCTATGTGAATGGATTAAACAACCCAATAAAATGAAAGAGTAAGGGAGCAGAGCCAAGATGGTGGCATGAAAACAGGGACTTGCTTGAGCTCTCCCCCAAATCACTCCAAACACCTGTAAAACGACTCTAAACAAATTCTAGAGCTACAGAACCCACAAAATGACAGAGTGAAACAAGTCTCCAGCCCAAGACAGACTGGATGGTCACTGGGAAGGGTCTCTTGCACCATGCTGGGAGTGGAACACAGCACAGGATGGGCTGTGCCAGGACAGATTAGGCTGGGAATAGACTGGCAGAGCTGGCCTCAGAGCTCTGAATCACTGAGCTGTGGCAGTTACCAGACTTCTCAACCCACAAACACTAAAGACAACTGAGCAGGTCAGTGGGAAAACTGCTGGGTCTGGGTGACAGAAGTACGCAGTCTTGCCCCAGCCCTGGATTAAAACCAAGAATCACCTACCCAGCAAAACTGAGTATAATACTCCAGGGCAAAATATAGATTTTCAATAAAATAGAGGCCTTTCAAGCATTCTCGATGAAAAGACCAGAGCTGAATAGAAAATTTGACTTTCAAATACAAGAATTAACAGAAGCATGAAAAGGTACCATGTACTGCTGAGAAAAAGATATATTCTTTTCTATTTCTATTCCATTTTCTCCGAATACCTATCATACCTAACTTTTACAGAAGTTTATTCACCTCCTCAAATTGTTTCTTGTTTATATTTTTGGTTAGATTTATCTAGTTCTGAGAGGAGAAAGTTGAGGTCCTCCACTAGTATAGTTTTATTATCTATTTCTTCCTGTAACTCATTCAACTTCTCCTTCAAAAATTTAGATACTATACCATTTGGTGCATATATGTTTAGTATTGATATAACTTTGTTGTCTATGGTACCTTTCAGCAAGATATAATTTCCTTCTTTATCTCTTTTAATTGGCTCTCTTTTTGTTTTTGCTTTGTCTGAGATCATGATTGCTACTCCTGCTTTATTTGCTTCAACTGAATCATAATAAATTCAGCTCCAACTCCTTACCTTTACTTTTTGTGTATCTCTGTGCTTCAAATGTGTTCCTTGTAAACTACCTATAGTAGGATTCTGCTTTTTAATCCATTCTTCTATCCACTTCCATTTTATGGGTAAGTTCATCCCATTTACATTTATAGTTATAATAACTAATTATGTATTTTCCTCCATGCTATTTTTTTGTTTGTTTATCCCCCTCTCTCTCTTACCTCCCACCCTTTCCCTCCTCAAAAGTATTTACTTCTGATCACCCTCCCTTTTATCAGTACCCCTTTCCCCCTTCTATTATGCCCATCCCTTTTTACTTCCTTGTAGTATAAAATAGATATGTATATACAACTGAATGTGTATGTTGTTCTGTCTTTGAACCAATTTTGACAAGAGTAAGGTTTAAACTTTTCCCATCCACCTCCTTCCCCTCCATTATAATAGCTCTTTCATGCCTCTTTTATTTGGGATAATTTACCCCATTTAATTTTTCCCTCCCCTTCTTCCTGTGCAATTTTCTTTCTCACCTCTTTATTTTGTTTTTTTTTGGGTATCATCCTATCAAAATCAGCTTATATTGATACCCTCTCTCTTTGAATTGATACCCTCCTTTGAATTGCTCTTTCATAATAAAGTTATTAAGAGTTACAAATATTATCTTGCCATATAGAAATACAAACAGTTTAACCTTATTGAATTTCTTATGTTTTCTCTTTCTTGTTTCTTTTTCACCTTTTAATGTTTCCCTTGAATCTTGTGTTTGGAGGTCAATTTTTTTATTCAGCTCTGGTCTTTTAATTATAAATGCTTGAAAGTCCTACATTTCACTAAATGTCCATTTCCCCCCCGAAAGATGATATTTGATTTTGCTGGGTAGGTGATTCTTGGTTATAATCTTAACTCCTTTGCCTTCTGGTGTATCATATTCTAAGCCCTGTGGTTCTTGAATGTGAAAGCTGCCAAATCCTGTTTAATCCTGACTATAGTGCCACAATATTTGAATTCTTTTTAGCTCCTTACAGTACTTTCTCTTTGGTCTATGTTTCCTGGAATTTGGCTATGAAAACTCCTGGGAGTTTTCATTTGGGAATGTCTTTCAAGTGGTGATTGGTGGATTCCTTCAATTTCCATTTTGCCCTCTGGTTCTAATATACCAGGGCAGTTTTCTTTGATAATTTCTGGAAAGATGTTGTCCAGGTTTTAATTAATTAATTTATTAGGATGACTTTCCTATAGTCTAATAATTCTTATATTATCTCTCCTGCAGTTGTTTTTCCAATGAGAAATTTCACATTTTCTTTTTCTTTCTTTTTTGATTTTGTTTTATCATATCTAGATATCTCATAAAGCTGTTAGTTTCTACTTTTTCAATTCTATTTTTAAGGAATTACTTTTTTCAGTGAGCTTTTGTACTTCCTTTTCCATTTGCCCAACTCTATATTTTAGGGAGTTATTTTCTTTGGTAAATTTTTATATATTTTTTCCCATGCTATTGACTCCTTTTTCATAATTCTCTTGCATTACTCTCATTTCTTTTCCCAATTTTTCTTCTACTTCTTTCATTTGTTTTTTAAAGTCCTTTTGAAGCTCTTTCAGCAATTCTTCTCAGGCCTGAGACCAAACTACATGTAGCCATTTTGTCACTATTATCCTCTTCTAAGTTTATGCCTTGATCCTCCCTATTGTTGAGGTTTAGTCTCTACCCACCTAGGGCCAAAAACTGCTGCTGCAGTTTCATGATGTGTTGCGGTGGAACTATCTCTAAGAATTCAGAGTCATAGCACCTCTAACCAAGTTTAGGCATTTATTGAGATTGATGCCTCTCATGGATCGGGCTAAGTTCCAAGAGGAACCAGCAGGGTAAAGATGCAATTACATAACAGAAATTTACATAGAATGCAGGAATGTGGCTACTATTAAAAAGGCAGGAGGAGTTTGTTAAGGGATTAGGTAGTGGAGGAGGGGTCCTGGCCTCAGAACTGTGCAGGCACTGTTGCAGAGTGGGCCCCTTCTACTGTTTGGTGGTCAAGCATTCTGGTCATGCTGCCCTGCAATTGGCTAGCTATTGTGCTTCTGTCTGGTCAAGATGGATATGTGATTGTAGTTTGAGTAACATACCTGTCCAATATGTGGAATGGGTGAGGGGGCAGTAGCTAGATAGAGGCAGTGGCTGGGTTCCCACCACAAGGACACGCCTGCTATTTCTGGGGGAACTAAGAGATCAGGGACACACCTGTTGTTCTAGTGAGCAGTGAGGCATAAGTTAGGACATTGGCAGGGGGTGCAGGTGGGGTAGGGGCTGGCGGGGTGGGTAGGTACAGTGGGCCTGCTGTCTATAATGAAGCTGGAACGCTGGGGCTGGGGACAGCTCTATTAGGACTCCACCACTGTCACCATGGCAACTTTCTATAGTCAAGCTCTCTTTTTTATTTTTTTGCTCATTTTTTTTCTGCCTTTTTTGTGACTTGGGGTTTTTAATGTCAGAGTTGGGCTCTGGTCCTGCACTGCCCCAAGCTTTTTGGGCTGGGGCCCTGGGTCTTACTGGTGGCTTTTCCTGGGTTTCAAGGCTTAGCTGTTTGCTAAGGATAGGCTTCCCTTTGCCTTGTATTGGGAGGTGGGGCCTTCCTGTTGAGCTCCCTTGCCAGTGGGGTTTAGCAGCTGGCTTGCTTCAGGGGTGTGGCCTTGCTGCTAGGTTGCTGTGGCAACTGAGTCTTTGTGGTGACTGGCCCTGGAGGAGTAATTTTGTTGCTGATCTTCCTAAGGGGCAAGGCGCTGCTGCTTGGTTGCTATGGAAACAGGGTCTATCTGCTGGTAGACCCTGGAGTGGGGTCTTGCTGTTGGCTAGTCTCAGGGCTTCACTGCTGGTAAGCAACGGGGTCAAGGCCTTGCTGTTGGCTTGTGCTGGGGTGGGCACGCTGGGGTGGGGCCTTGCTGGGGAGCACAGACTAGGGGCTTCTGGTTTACAGGCAGGGCGGGGCCTCATTGGTGGAGTGCCCCAGGCTCGCAACCTTGCTCCAGGTCCCCTGCTGTGCGTCCTGCAGCTGCTGCTGGGGTCTGTCTTGGACCTTTCCCTCTTCCCACTCTAATGAGACAGACCTTTCCTCCTGGGCTGTTAAGCCGCTTCCCTGCTCCTAGATCAGTTCGAGGAGGTTTTCTGGTTTTTGGGAGGGCTTCCAAGGGTTCCTTCCTCCCTCCCCACCTTCACACTGAAGTCTTCATGGCCATTTGCAAAGGCTGGAGTCAGTATGGACGACGTCCTTTGAGACCCACCTGTTCTTTCTTTGACTGTTTATAATTGGGGAATGATTCTCAGTCTTACAGGTTTGAATCACTTTCTTTTATATCTTGGATATGAAACCCTTACCAGAGAACCTTGCTGCAAAGATATTTTCCCCTCAGTTAATTGTTTCGTTTCTAATCTTACCTGCACTGTATTTATTTGTGCAAAAACTTTAGTTTTTGGAATTTTTATTATCCGTTTCACCTTCTGTCCTATTTTCTATTCCTTGTTTGGTCGTAAACTCTTCCGCTACAAGAAGAAATGAAATGTAACTTCTTCCTTGCTCCACAAACTCCACTGTGATATGACCTTTTCTTTCCAGGTCAGGTGTCCATTTGGAGCTTAAAAGTTGTTGGTTTAAATCCAATTTCTACCATTCCGTCCAATTTTCCTGGCAGTTTTTGTCAAAGGGTGAATCTTTACCAAAATATCTAAGGTCTTTGGGTTTGTCAGACCTTGTACTAATAGCATTGTATTCTTTTGTATGCTGTGGACGTACTGTGAAAAATTATCTCAAAGGAGTATTCATATAATAATTCCTGTGACGCCTACATATTTTAGACATTCTTTGGTTATTTATCCGTGGGATTCTGTGGAATTTCTCTTCCTATCACTTCCTAACTAGTTTTCTTGGTAATATACAGACATTTTGATGATTGATGTGGATTTACTTTATAACTTACAACTTTGCTAAAGTTTTTGTTCGCTTATTTTCAGTTGAATCAGGGGGCCAAGATAGAATAGGGGGCCAATAGAAATCATTGTGTAATCTGCCAAATGGGATAAGCCTGTGCTTATTCCCTCAGTTTACTTTTCTTGTCTTATTGCGGTAGCTACCATTTTAAGTTCTGTGTCAGAAAATAATATGGGTGATAATTCTCCTCCTTGCTTTCCCCCAGATTTTTCTGTAAAGTCCTCCAGACTATCCCCATTACAAACAATTCAGCTCTCTTGGTTTTAAATACATACAGCTTAAAAAAAGGAGAGGGACATTTATTCCTAAGTTTTCTAGTTATTTTTCACAGAAATGGATGTTGTTTCATGTCAAAACCTTGATATATTGATTTCCTTATAGTGAAGTCTCAGAATGTCCCCAAATCCTCAGAGTCCCCCAGAGCACAAGTAGGCGGGTTACTTTTTGTCCTTAGACACAGTATGGAAGATTGGTGAGGAGAAATCCTAAGTAATTATCATTTATCCACTGTTATTGCATAGGGCTGTTCCTTTGTTGACTATCTTGCTTTCTTAGCCTGGAGAAACAGCTATAATTAATCTACCTTTCACCTATAATTCCAATTTTTTTTTCTTTTGGAGATTCAGTGGGATTAGAGAAAATACCTAGTCCTCCGTCTTGCTGGCAGCTAGATGGTGCTGGGGGAGCCATAGAGTTGTCTTTTGTTGTTTTGTCCTTGCGATCACGTCTGACTGATAATCTGTTTGGGGTTTTCTTGGCAAAGCTACTGGAGTGTTTTGCCATTTTCTTCTCCAGATCATTTTACAGATGAGGAAACTGAGGCAAACAGGGTTGAGGGAGCCCAGAGTCATGCAGCTACTGAGTGTCTGAGGCCAGATTTGAATTCAGGCACTCCTGACTCCGGGGCTACCCACTCTGTTCACTGTGCCACCTAGTTGCCCCCAGTAGACACTCATCCAGTCTCAAGATACCGACTATGTGACCCTGAGAAAATCAGTTAAATTTTTCACCTCGGTTTCCTCGTCCATTAAATTTGGATAATGAAAATAGCAGCACATTTTTTCTCCTCCCCCCAAGAATGTTGTTGGGATAAAATTAGGTAACATTTGTTAAGTGCTTTGCAAAACTTGAAGATCTATATAGATGCTAGATGTTCTACTGGCCATGTATCCTTGAAAACCACCAACATTCTCTTAATTGCCAGATTTGATTGTCCGTTTTGGTTGTTCTCACCATTTTTAATGTGTAGACATTGTTGAAGATTACTGGGTGACATTCCTCTCATGCGGTTCTCATCCTACTCGTCTAACTACTTCTTAGTGATTTTTTTGCTGGTTCATCTTTCGTATCCTGCTGCTAACTGTACGTATTCTCACAGGCTCTGCCCTAGGCCCCAGGCCCCTTTAATTTATCTTCATTCTCTTCATGGCCTCACCAACTCCAATGGATTAAATGATCATCTGTTGGCTGATGATTTTCACATCTATATATCCACCTCTAATCTCTCCCTTGAGCTTCGGACCCAAGTCACTAGATGCCTATTGAACATTTAAAGCTGGATGCTGTTGAGATATCTCAAACTGATCATGTTCAAAAGGAGGCGTCCTATTTTCCCTTACACCTACATTCTGTTTCAGACTTCTCTATTTTGGGCAAAGGCATCATCATTCTTCTTGTCTCTTGGTTTAAGGATCTTGGTGCTATTCTGGACTTAGTACTCTCCCTCACCTCTCAGTCACCAAATCTTGCCATTTCTACCTCTGCACCATCTCTCTGTTCACATAGCTACCACCTCTGTCCAGGTCCTCCTACCCTGTAGTATAAATTATTGGAACAGCCTTCTCTTTTGTCTTCCTGCCTTTCCCCATTCCACTGCATCTTATAAGTTGCTGTTGAAGGGATATTCATTGAGAACGAGTCTTGATAGCAATTTCTCATCACCCACTTATTAAACTATAGTAGCTCCCTATTTCCTCTAGGGTCAAATATAAACTCTAGTTTTTTTTAAAGACCTTCGGAATCTTGCCCCGTCTTATCCTTCTAGTCTTACTGGGTATTCATTACTCTCTTTCCTGTACTGTGGTCCAGAGAAAGGGGGCCTTCACACTTGAAAGGCCACCTCTTGTCTCTGTGTCTTTGCTCTGGCTGTTATCGTGATAGAAATTAAGATAAACTAAGGTAATAAAACTCTGAGCATGTTCCCTTTATTAACAAGGCCAGCATTTGCCAGCAAATGGGGTTCATGGATCCTCAGTAGCCAAAGACCCTTTAGGGATGGTAGCATCTTTTATTGTGATTAACATGGGTAAGTCTTCTTCTGATTGGCTAAATAGTTCAGTGAGAAGGTGGGATAAGTGTCATCTCAGCTCCTTCCCATTACATCATTGGAAGATTAGATCAGTCCTTAGCTGATGGGCATAGTCCATAGGCAAAGGGAATGGCTGCGGCAGTATAGATTGATGAATGGAATATGGCTGGTGAGGGAAGTTAAGGATGGAGGTACAAGTCACCAAAATAGAATTATGACCCAAGTGAACTGAGGTTATACTTGCAGGGGTAAGGGATAGACTCACACAGGGAAGGAGAATATTAAATCTATGTTGGCGTGATTAAGTCTTAACAAATAGAATTAAAAATCAATTTTTAATTTCACACTGACCCCCATACTGGGGCTGCACTGCCTGCTTTGCCTCATGGAATTCCTTTCTTCCCTTCAAGATACAGCTCAAGTAGAATCTACATGAGACGTTTCCTGGTCCCTACAATCTCTCAACTGCTAGTGCCCTATTTCCCAAACTACCCCATCATTGCCTAGATTTCATATATACCCTATCATTAACTAGATTTCATATATATAGATATATCTATCTATCTATCTATCTATCTATCTACATATATATATATATATATATATATATACACACACACATATATGATTCTGTACATGCCAGTATATGTGCTTGTGGGATTGTGAATTTCTTCGAGAATAGGGCCTAAATTTGTATCCTCACTACCTGTCACATCAATAAATAGGAATTTGATTGATTGATCGTGTGTGGGACAAACCACAGGCTCAAAATAAACAAAAACAGAGGTGTCTCGGTTTTCTCACGGTAGAAACAAAACAGAAGCTTTATTTGATCAAGTCTCGCGAGAATTGGGCATCTCTCACTACCAGGGCGGGATGGTAGTGCAGAGAGGCAAGGGGGAGAAGGCAAGCAAGGGAATATACAACCTTGTACAAACAATTCTAAGAAATTCCACCCCTAGAGGCTGGACCCCTGTCCCTATTTGCTGGGACAGGTGGCCTCACAATCTATCCCAGAATAAGTTTACCCAATACTAGCATAGAAACTACAGAATTACCTTATAGGGAAATTTCAGTGTTAAGATGACGGCATGGGAGTAGGCTAGGGGAGGGGGAGAGGGGGAGACCACCTGATTTCCCTGAAATCATATGATTTACAGGAAAACGAAACTTGGGCCTAGTGAGGTCTACATCCTAACTAAATTTGTACTATTTGAGTATTACCTTGCCTGATTTATTCATGGGAAGCTTTCACAATCTCGTATCCCCCACAATCGGGTATTAAGGAACAAAGAAAATGTCAACAATAGGTATTGCTACAATTTCTTAACATTCATAGAGTAGTAGGCCTTGGGGCCTTTGAAAAGCCTAAAATTGTTAAGGTTGAGCAGTTATCTTTTCAAGCTTAAGGTTATTTTTCCTTTTGTGATGTGCTTTTAAAATTCTGAATTCTCCTGTCGCATTGTTTGAGATAAGAATTGCCTTTTCAAATATTAGCACAGGTTCTGATTATCTTAACATTAATACTGTACACTTTCCAGTTTCAAAATTATAGCTTGATCATTTTCATCCACAGCATATAATTATTTTAAAATTATAGTTTAAGTGTTTTCATTCATTGCATTCAATATTTTTCTATGGAACAAAGATAATTTTACATTCCTATAGGAAAAAAAAAACTTTCCCAAAGAATTTTTTCAGATATATATGATGCATCATACTATATACATCTTTGTGATCCGCAATATTATGTATGTATTTGTGTATGTATTTGTACACCCATATATACATGCATGTGTGTGTGTGTGTGCGCATGTGTGTATTTCCGCTTCAGGGAAATATGACTAAATCACAATAGAAAAAGGTCAACTGAAATGAAAATGTACAGAAATCATTGATACCAAAGTGATCTTTCTAAAGTACAGGTTTAATGACCATCTTACTCCAGCCCCAGTACTCTTAATAATGATCTTCAGTAAAATCCAGTGGCTCCCTATTACTTCCAGGATCAAGTATAAGATGTTGTTTGGCTAATGAAGCCCTCGCTTACTTGGCCCCGTACTCACACTTTATTCTCCTTCATATACCCTGTCATCCAGTATCCCTAGCTTCTTTGCTGTTCCTTTCACAAGACAGCCCATCTCAGACTGGACAATTTCTTTGTTTTTTCTTTGTTCTGGAATACTCTCTCTATTCACTTCTACCTCCTGACTTCCTGGCTTCCTTCAAGTTTCAGTTAATGTTTTTTTTGTTGTTGTTGTTGAGTTGTTTTAGTCGTGTCTGAGTCTTAGTAACCTCGGTTAGGGTTAGCAAAGATACTGGAGCAGTTTCTACGGCTCATTTTACAGATAATGGAAACTGAGGCAAATAGCATTAAGTGACTTGCTCAAAGTCACACAGCTAGTAAGTGTCTGAGGCTGAATTCGAAGACATGGAGCTTTATCCACTGCCCCACCCATTAACATTCTACCTTCTGCAAAAAGCTTTTCCTTATCCCCTTCCCTATAGCAAGGGCTGCCTTCCCTCTGACATTGCCTCCAGTCTGCCCTGTATCACTTTTATTTGTACATAGTTATTAGCATTTTTTTTCTATTAGAATGGGAACTCCTTGAGGCCAGTGACAGTTTTTGCCTTTCTTTGAATTCTCAATGCTTAGCACAAAGTCTGGCACAAAGGAAAGCTCAATAATTGCTTTTTGACTGACAGTTACCAGACAGAAAACTGGGCTTGTCTTTTGCTTGTCTTTGCAAAGGCCTCGGGGGAAGGATGTTAAAACAAAATTAATTTAATATTAATCACCTCGAGAAAGAGAAAAGCAAGGCTCCCCCCTCTCTAACATCACTTATAGAATATGCAAATATAGATCATTTTGCCTCATTTTTGTCAATACTTATTTTTTCAACTTTTGTTATATTGTAATAACTAGCAGATATTATTATATTATATATAATGTTTATTATATATAATTACTACTTTATTATATATTATATTATTATTGTGATTGTATTATATATAATTTTGTATATTATAATATATATTATATATTAGCAGAGACTGTGGGCGATTTTGCTTTTTACAAATTCAATTGCAAAGTCTTTTAATGTCTCTCCTTTAAAAATACTCATAGTTTTGGTTACAGTTAGAAAGTGTTTAGCACAATCTGTAAATAAGAGGTCCATTTATGACCTATGCTTTTCAGTGTTTTTAAGAAATAATTGATATATTATTTTGCCAGACTTTTTCCTGTTGATAGGGAAATTTCTGTTGGTGTCTATTGAGTGGAGATAACATATACTGGATCAAGAGCTAGCCTCAGAGTCGAGAAGACCTGAATTGAAGTAATTTCATTAATGTATATTGGCAATGTGACCTTGGACAAGTCACTTAGATTCTGGTTCTGCAGATGTCCGTAGAAAAGTGTTAAGTTGCAAATAAATTAAAAGGTAGAGAAAGTTCCTTAGCAGGAGCTCTTTATATTGATGAGATCGCATGTCGAGTCAAAAACAAAACTGGTATTCTAATTTTGTGATTTTTATTAATAATATAATTTATGATGTTTGTTCGTACGGTTTGTAATGTTAAACTGTTCCTATATTCTTGGCATAAATCTCAATAATTTTGGGCTGGGTCTATAATTTTGTCGTAGCCTATGTGTTAATATTTTATTTAATTTTTTGGTCAAAATTTATTAGTGATTCTGGTCTACATATTTTTTCTTTTATCTTTTGCTGTTAGTGTATCAGCATCATGTTCATCTCACATATTTCTTAAGGTGCTTTCAATGTATTTTTTCAAATAGTTTATATAAGGTTTTGTTAATTGATAGAATTTGCTTGTAATTTTATCTGGGCCCTGTTTTTATTTTCCTTTGGAGTTTATTTATAAGTTATTCCTTTTCTGTTTCTGATGATTAAGTTATTTAAACTCTCCATTTCTTATTCTGTTAATAAGGATATTCATTTCTTTATATTTTGATAAATAGTCAAACATTTCTTTTCATAGTATTACAGGATCATGGGTTTAGAGATGGAAGGGACTATGGAAGCCATTGAGTACAACCTCCTATTTTTGTACTTTACTTTTTCCAAGAAGGAAATTGAGGCCTCAGAAGGTTAAGCAACTGGCTTAAGGCCATGCATATTCTGAGTTATTCTGAGTTCTGTACTTTTTCCACTGTACCATACTGCCCCTTAGATTTATAGGGGCTTTGTGGGGAGGGGCAGCATACATTGTTGTTATTGTTGTTCACTCATGTCCAATTCTTTGTGACCCTGTGGCCCATAGCAAACCAGTACTCTCCATGAGGTTTTCTTGGCAAAAGTACTGGAGTAGTTCAAGTGCGTTAAGGCAAGCAGAGGTTAAGTGACTTGCCCAGGGTCACACAGCTAATGAGTGTCTGAAACTGGATTTAACCTCAAGTCTTCCTCACTTCAGGACTAACACTCTAATCACTGAGCCATCTAGCTCATATAATTGCGTATGTTAGGGTAGAATTGATTCTAAGTTTCCTTTAACTCTTATTCATTTGTTATGAGTTCTACCTTTTACTATAGTATTTAAAAAAAAATGTTTTCCTTGTCTTTGTGATCAAAGTAGTGAATAGTATATCTATTTTTATTAATCTTAAAACAAACTGTCTTCTCAGTTTTCTGTTAATAATTTAAAAAATATTTATCTTGTGATTTATGGAATTTCATTTTTATGTTTATGGCAAAGTTATTAATTTGTAAATTTTCTCATTGTTAAGTGTTTTTGAAATTAATTGATCTCATATTCTCTGCAGTTGATCTAAATGTTCAGAGAGACAAATTTTCCCCAAGGGCTGCTTCAGCTGCATTTCATAGATTTCTTGGTATACTCTTTTGTTGTTATAATTTTCATTGATTGATTTATTGTTTCTAAGATTAATTTTTGATGCACTGAATTAGGGCTACTCACAATATCAATTTAAATAAAAATTATTTGTTTGACTTGTAGTTTTGCAAACAGGAGAATTGATCACTGTATACTCTCCATTTCCGGGCCTATATTTAGTAGCTAAGGCCTTTCTGAATGAGGCATTATATGGTAATTGAATGCACTAGGACAAGGGAAAAAAAGAAAAAAAAACCACAAGATCCAAATCATTTACTAAGCTACTTTCTTTAGAGTTGCTGAGGTCCTCAGGAGGGCTGTAGATGTGAGGGGGTGCTAAAGTTGCTTCTGAGTTTATATTCATTTTGGGGTGGTGATATAGCCCCCTTAAAGATGGCGGAAAGGTGATAACTTTTTTTATAATTAAAATGTTTTATTTTTAGTTTACAACACTCAGTTCCACATAATTTTGAGTTGAATATTTTCTTCCCCCTGTTCCCCCTCCCTTCCCAAGACAGCATGGAATCCAATATATCTTCTACATATAACTTTGCATTGAACTTATTTACACAATAGTCAATAAAGAGGAATTATGACCATGGAACGATTCATGAGAAAGAAGAAACAAAATCAAAAACAACCCAAACAAAAACAAAAGAGAAAAAAATACAACAGGAAAAAAGGAGAGCAGTGTGCCTCAATCTGCATTCAGACTCCATAG
Organism: Trichosurus vulpecula; assembly: GCF_011100635.1. Taxonomy (NCBI): domain Eukaryota; kingdom Metazoa; phylum Chordata; class Mammalia; order Diprotodontia; family Phalangeridae; genus Trichosurus; species Trichosurus vulpecula. The sequence goes on along the minus strand of NC_050574.1, from coordinate 430,440,890 downwards.
TTCTTTCTCTGGATGTAGATAGCTCTCTCCAACATGAATCCTTTGGAGTTGTCTTTGCACCTTGTATTGCTGAGAAGAGCAAAGTCTATCAGGGTTAGTCATCACAGAATCCATACATCTGTGGTTGTGAATAGTGTTCTCCTGGTTCTGCTCCGCTCACTCAGCATTATATGGTGAAGGTTTTTCCAGGTTATTTATTGTAAAGTCCGTATCTTCCCCATTTCTTATCGCATAATAGTATTCCATTACCTTCATATACCACAACTTGTTTAGCCATTCCACAGTTGATGGGCATCCCCTTGATTTCCAATTCTTTGCTATTACAAAAAGAGCTGCTATAAATATTTTTGTACATGTGGCTCCTTTTCCCACTTGTGTGATCTCTTTGGGATACAACCCTAGAAGTGGTACTGCTGGGTCAAAGGGTATGAACATTTTTATAGCCCTTTGGGCATAGTTCCAAATTGCTCTCCAGAATGGCTGGATCAATTCACAACTCCACCAGCAATGTAACAGTACTCCAATTTTCCCCCATCCTCTCCAGCATTTATCATTTTAGTGTTTTGTCATTTTAGCCAATCTGACAGGAGAGATGTGGTGCCTAAGAGTTGTTTTGATTTGCATTTATCTCATCAGTAGCTATTTAAAGCATTTTTTCAGATGCCTATAGATATATTTAATTTCTCCTTCTGAAAACTGCCTGTTAATATCCTTTGATCATTTCTTAACTGGAGAATGACTTGTATTCCTGTAAATTTGGCTCAGTTCCCTGTATAATTTAGAGATTAGGCCTTTATCAGAGACACTAGTTGTAAAGATTTTCTCCCATTTTTCTGCTTCCTTCCTAATCTTTGTCACATTGGCTTTTTTATGCAAAAACATTTCAATTTAACAATTTATCTCTTGTTGTGTCATGAATTCTTTTCTTTTCCATAAATCTGATAGGTAAACTATTCCTTGCTTTCCCAAATTGCTTATAGTATCAGCCTTTATTCCTAAATCATGAGCCCATTTTGACTTTATTTTAGTATATGGTGTAATATATTGATCTATGCCCAGTTTCTGCCTTACCATTTTCCAATTTTCCCAGTAGTTTTTGTGAAATAGTGAATTCTTAGCCCAGAAGCTGGATTCTTTGGGTTTATCAAAGGGTACATTGCTATAGTTGTTGACAACTGCGTCTTGTTTACCTATCCTATTCCACTGATCCACAACTGTCTTTCTTAGCCAGTGCCAGGTAGTTTTGATGACTGCTGCTTTATAGTACAGTTTAATATCCGGTATGGCTAAGCCCCCTTCCCTAGCATTTCTTTTCATTTATTCACTAGATATTCTAGACCTCTTGTTCTTCCAGATGAATTTTGTTATTATTTTATCCAGCATTGTAAAATATTTTTTTGGTAGTTCGATTGGTATGGTACTGAATAAACAAATTAATTTAGGTAAAATTGGCATTTTTATTATATTAGCTTGGCCTAACCATGAGCAACTGATATTTTTCCATTTATTTAGATCTGACTTTATTCATGTGAAAAGTGTTTCATAATTATGTTCATATAGGCCCGGGGTTTGTCTTGGCAGATAGACTCCCAAATATTTTATAGTGTCTACAGTAACTTTGAATGGAGTTTCTCTTACTATCTCTTGCTGTTGAGCTTTGTTAATAATGTATAGGAATGCCAAGGATTTGTGTGGGTTTATTTTATATCCTGCAACTTTGCTAAAGTGCTTATTATTTCAAGTAATTTTTTTAGTTGATTCTGTAGGATTCTCTAAGTAAATCATCATATCATCTGCAAAAAAGTGAAAATTTAGTTTCTTCTTTGTCTATTCTAATTCCTTTAATTTCTTTTTCTTCTCTTATTGCTACAGCTAACGTTTCTAGTACCAAATTGAATAATAGGGGTGATGATGGACATCCTTGTTTCACCCCTGATCTTATTGGGAATGCATCTAGCTTATCCCCATTACAAATAATGCTTGTTGATGGTTTTAAATAGATGCTATTTATAATTTTAAGGAAGGCTCCAATTATTCCTGTGCTTTGTAGTGTTTTTCATAGGAATGAGTGCTGTATTTTGTCAAAGGCCTTTTCTGCATCTATTGAGATGATCAATGATTTCTGCTAGTTTTGTTGTTGATATGATCAATTATACTGCTAGTTTCCTAATATTGAACCAGCCTTGCTTGCATTCCTGGAATAAATCCTACCTGGTCATAGTATATTATTCTCATGATAAGTTCCTGCAATCCTTTTGCTAATATTTCATTTAAAATTTTTGCATCAATATTCATTAGGAAAATGGGTCTATAATTTTCTTTCTCTGTTTTGACTCTGCCTGGTTTGGGTATTAGTACCATATTCGTGTCATAAAAAGAAGTTGGTAGGACTCCTTCACCTATTTTCCCAAATAATCTATAAAGTATAGGAATTAATTGTTCTTTAAATGTTTAATAAAATTCACATGTAAAACCATCTGGCCCTGCAGATTTTTTCCTAGGGAGTTCATTGATGGCTTGCTCAATTTCTTTTTCTGAGATGGGGTGAAATAGGATTTTTACTTCCTCTTCCGTTAACCTGGGCAATTTATATTTTTGTAGATATTCATCCATATCCCTAAGGTTTTCAGATTTATGGGCATACAATTGGGCAAAATAACTCCTAATTATGTTTTAATTTTCTCTTCATTGGAGGTGAATTCACCCTTTTCATTTTTGATACTTGTAATTTGATTTTCTTTCTTTTTTTTAATCAAATTGACCAAAGGTTTATCAATTTTATTGGTTTTTTTTCATAAAACAAACTCTTTGTTTTATTTATTAATTGAATAGTTTTCTTGATTTCAATTTTATTAATCTGTCCTTTGATTTTCAGTATTTCTAATTTGGTATTTAATTGGGGATTTTCAATTTGTTTTTGTTTCCTAGCTTTTCAGTTGCATGCCCAATCCATTGATCTCCTTTTTCTCTATTTTATTCATGTAAGCATTTAGAAATATAAAACTTCCCCTAAGAACTGCTTTTACTGCATCCCATAAGTTTTGGTATGTGTCTCATTATTGTCATTCTCTTGAATGAAGTCATTAGTTGCTTCTCTGATTTGTTCTTTGGCCCACTCATTCTTTAGAATTAGATTATTTTGTTTCCAATTAATTTTAGTTTATTTTTCCGTCGTTCTTTATTACAAATAATTTTTATTGCATCATGATCTGAAAAGGATGCTTTGACTACTTATGCCTTTCTGCACTGGATTGTGAGGTTTTTATGCCCTAGTACATGGTCAATTTTTGCGTATGCCATGTACTGCTGAGAACAATGTATGTTCTCGGTCAGCTAGGTGGCGCAGTGAGTGGAACACCGGCCCTGGAGTCAGGAAGACCTGAGTTCAAATGTGGCCTCAGACACTTGACACATGTACTAGCTATGTGACCTTGGGCAAGTCACTTAACCCCAATTGCCCTTCCAAAAACCAAAAAAAAAAAAAAATAGAAAAAAGTATAATTCTTTTTATCTCTGTTCAGTTTTCTCCAGAGGTCTGTCATATCTGCCTTTTCTAAAATTCCAATCACCTCCTTAACTTCTTTCTTGTTTATTTTGAGGTTAGATTTATCAGGTTTAGAGAGGGGGATGCTGAGGTCCCCTACTCATATAGTTTTGCTGTCTCTTTCTTCCTGTAACTCCCTTAACTTCTCCTCTAAGAATTTGCATGCCATACCACTTGGTGCATCTATGTTAAATAATGATATTGCTTAATTATCTGTGGTGCCTCTTAGCAAGCCTTATCTCTTTTAATTAGATCTATCTTTGCTTTTGCTTTGTCTGAGATTAGGATGGCTACTCCTGCTTTTTTTTATTTTAGCTGAAGCACAATACATTCTACTCCATCCTTTTACTTTTACCCTGCGTGTATCCCCCTTTTTCAAACGTGTTTCTTGTAAACAACATATTGTAGGATTATGGCTTTTAATCCATTCTGCTATCTGCCTCTGTTTTATGGAGAGTTCATCCCATTCACATTCACAGTTATGATTACAAGCTGTGTCTTTTTCTCCATCCTGTTTCTACCCCCTTTTCCCCCCTTTATGCTTTTGTTTCTCCCTCCCACCTTCTGCTCCTCAATAGAGTTTTGCTTTTGACCATCGCCTTCCACGATTTACGCTCCCTCTTGATTTCCCTCCCTTTTCTTACCCTTTTCCCCTTGCTACTTATTCCCTCCCTTCTGACAATCCCTGCCTTTTCTCTTCCCCCTTCCCCTCCTACTGCCTGTATGACAAGTTTGATTTCTATACTTTTCAGAGTATGTTATTCTCTTCTTGAACCAAATCTGATGAGAGTAAAGCTCATACATTACTCTTCTCCCTCTTGTCTTTCCTTTTACTAATAATGTGTTTTTGTGCCTCTTCATTTGATGTAATTTACCCTTTTCTACTACCTCTTTGCCTCTTCTAGAACCCTCCCTTTACATCTCTTTATTATGTTTTTATCCTTATATCTGCTATTTTATACAGATATCCACAGTCTATGTGTATCCCTTTCAATTGTCATAATAACTGTACTATTCTCAAGATTGACATATATAGCATATATATATATATGTATATATATATATATATATATGTGAAACATATATAAAATGATATGATCCTATATTAGGATGTACATAATTTGCCCTTATTGATTAATAAGGTTTGTGGGGGTTTTTCCCTATGTTTACCTTTTTGTGTCTCTCTTGAATTTTGTATTTGAAGATCAAATTTTCCATTGAGTTCTGGCCTTTTCATCAGGAAGGTCTGTAATTCCCTTATTTCATTGAATGTCCATCTCCTTGCCTGAAAAATTATGCTCAATTTTGCTAGGTAGTTGATCCTTGGTTGAGGTCCTAGCTCGTTTGCCCTTCGGAATATCATATTCCAATTCCCTGTCATTTAATGTAGAAGCTGAAAGGTCCTGCATGATCCTGACTGTAGTTCCACGATATTTGAATTGTTTCTCTTTGGTTGCTTGCAGTATTTTCTCCTTGACCTGGTAGTTCTGAAATTTGGCTATAATATTTCTTGGAAATTTTCAATTTGGGTTATCTTTCAGGGCGGTGATGGGTGGATTCTTTCAATTCCTATTTTACCCTCTGATTCTAGCACCTCTGGGCAGTTATCTTTGATAATTTCTTCGAAGGTACTCTCCAGGCTCTTTTTTTCATCATGGATTTCCGGTAGACCAATAATTTTTAAATTGTCTCTCCTAGATCTATTTTCCAGGTCAGTTGTTTTCCAATCAGATATTTCACATTTTCTTCTATTTTTTCATTCTTTACATTTTGTTTGACTACTTCCTGATGCCTCATAGAGCCATTAGCTTCCACTTGCTCAATTCTAATTTTTCATGAGCTGCTGTCTTCATTTTGCTTTTGAGTCTCCTTTTCCAATTGGTTCATTTTACCTTTCAGTGTGTCATTTTCTTTATTTAGATTCTGAATCTCTGTAGCGATTTCACCAATCTTATTTTTTAAAGACTTAATTTCATCAGTTTTTTTTCCATTTTTTCCATTTTTTCTTTTACCTCCCTAATTTGGTTTTTAAAATCCTCCTTTAGCTCTTCCAGGAATGCTTTTTGGGCTTGAGACCAGTACACATTCCCTTTTGAGGTATCAGATGTGGGTATAGTGTCAATACTGCCCTCTTCTGAATTGGTATTTTGATCTTCCCTGTCTCCATAAAAAGAATCAATGGTCCTCGGTTTTTTCGTGTTCTTCTTCATGTTGGTTAGCTTTTCCTGGCTTTATGGTGGATTACTGCATTTGAGGCTCAGGCAGCTCTGTCCTTGGTTTCTTCTTCTCGGGATTGTTAGTCTAGTTATTGGCTTTGTGTATTATATTCTTCAGTTTCCTGAGGTGTAGGGGAGGGTTCTGGTTGCCTGAAGTCTCCTTTTCCCCTGGGGCTGCTCTCCAGCACTGTTGCTCTTCAGCAGTGGTCTCAGCTGTTGTCTGTGCTGGTGTCTGCCACTTCCCCTGGCTGTGCAAAGGTACACCTGGGCTCCTGGTGTTGACCCCTGCTGGCTCTGCCCCTTTGGGACTCAGGAACTCCCATTGCTCAGCCACTGAAGCCCAGGAATTCTCTGGGTCAGTAAATGAGGGAGGGAGGGATAAGATCCATTTACCTGGCCATTATGTCTCCTGGAAGTTTAAGAAGGGGTGTTTCAAACCTTTGGGCTGCGTGCCCCAGGAGTAGATGTCTCACAGCCAGAGGCATTGTGCTGCTGCCTCTCGTGGCTTTGATAGACTCCCATCCTGTGTTGGGAGGCCTGGGGATCTCCACTGGTTTTGGGCGTCCAGCTTTCTCCCAGCCTGGATAGTTGGCTGGTTTCTGCATCTGCTTCTGCCTTGGTGCTGTCTGGTGCAGCTGCACTCGCCTAGCTCTCTCCCAACCTACAGATCTGTCCCGTAGACCTTTTTCCCTCTCTTGGCTTGGAAATTTGCCCCACTCAGTCTGCTAGAGGCTTCTAACTCTCTCAAATCTGCTCAGATTCCCTATTTTAGAGGTATCTGGCAGAACTTGTGAGGGAGCTCCAGTAAGACACAGTTTTCATGGGGCCATCTTGGCTCTGCCCTGTGACAACTTTTTATACAAGGGAAGTTGTAGCTGTGACATGTGTTAGGGATATTCCTTTATATTTTAGGGTTTCCAGGGTGGTGCTTGGTAAGAAGCAGTGTGTTATCTGTTACCTCTGCTTCTAGATCTTCACTTTAGCCATTTTTAAGCATTATAATTTGTTAAAGAGACTAAAACGGTAAGAGGGGAATTAGGGAGACTCTGACTTATCTCATGGCTGATTTGAGGCCTATCCTTTTAGAGATAAGAGCTTGCTCTTTTATGGCTTTTGATAAACCTTTTCTATTTTGCCCTGTAGGCAGCTAGGTACCTGGCTCTGTGGATAGAATGGCAGGTCTGCAGGTAGGTTGAGTTCGAATTTGGCCTCAGACACTTTTTAGCTGTGTGGCCTTGGGCAAATCCTTTAATCTTGTTTGCCTCAGTTTTCTCATCTATAAAATGATCTGGAGAAGGAAATGGCAAACTACTCTACTCTTTTTGCGAAGAAAACCCCAAATAGGGTCATGAAGGATCAGACACTGCCGAAAAATGACTAAACAGTACATATTCTGCTCCATTCAATAGAAAAAGAAATAAATTCTAGAATTTAGCAAAAATATGTGCAAAACCTTGCTACAGTTGTTAATTCATTTTTAAGCCTGGGGCAATTTAATACTCTGAAAGTCAGGGGTTCACACTTCCGTGGCTTTTGCTTTATTTTAGGGGGAATTAGAGTATAATCACAATTAAAGTAAGATACAAGTTTCTGTAAGTATTTGGGTAATAAAGAAGCAGACAATATTATAGTATAGGTCAGTGGTGGGATTCAGTTGGTTCACACCAGTTTGGTAGAACCAGTACCTAATTTTAGGTTGAGTTGGGCAAACCAGTTGTTGGAGGGGGTGGGGCTTGTACCCTCCAGGTAAGGGGCAGCGCCTTCGCTTGGTTTCCTAGAGAACCTGTTGTTAATTCATTTGAATCCCAGCATGGGATAGGTAAAGAGAAAGGTACTGGGGAGAGAGTTGAGGAAAGAGCAGCCCTTTTTCTTGGAATTGCCCTCAGCTCCTGAGTGGGTCCATCTGGTCTTTTGGTCTAGAGGGCATATGGGCTTCTTCGAGTTCTCCTTATTTTCTGCCACAGCTTAATCCTACATTCTCTTTCTCATTTTTCCAGTTGCTTTTGGGCTATGAATTCTTTCTGCCTCACCTTTTTATCACCCCACTGCTTACTCTCCACTTCCAGACCCTTGGAGTCTCTACCCAGTTCTGAGCAAACTGTACTTTTTTTTTTATACCAAATACCTCAGGACATGAGCGGATATTTTACCAATTGATTCACAGGAATATACAATCCTGCTCATACTCATTTATGTTAGATATTATTAAGAAGTATTTCGTTGTGTTTTTTTACACATTACCAGTTCACCATTTCCTGGTTTTAGACCCCTCATTCAACACAAATAAGACATTTTCACCTCTCAGCTTGGATACAGGTGAATGTTTAAGAGGATTGGCATTACCCGAGGTGCTGGCTTGCAAAGTTCTTTTTATGTATCTGGAATATATTAAAAAAAAGGAGAAAAGAGAGTAGAAGCATTAAGAGATCTGTTGTCAAATAATGTAGAGATCTAGTTTAAAGTGTCCATTTTAAAGAGTTGCTGTCCCTTTGGTAGTAGCCTTTTGTCAGAACTCTTGCCATTTGCTGATTAAAATTTTGTTTGCTTCTCAAATTGTTTACATTGCTTTTCAATAACTTGCCTCTTGAGTGCCATCAACCCTTGATTGGGTACCTTTGTAACCTTATTTATAGGATCTATGACATCCCAGGATGGAGTTTTCAAGAGGCTAGTATGTAAAAAATGTCAGATTTTCAAAAACATGAATCAGTTCAAATGCTTTATGTGATAACACAAATGAAAATTCATATTAAAGCTTAGGCACAATATAAGACAAAGTCATAATTATAAAAAATATGATTATTTTCAGACCAAATAATATTGATACTTAGAGGATATGATTTTTTTAAAATCATCTTTAAAAATATTTGTGTGAAATACAAAATGTATCCAGTATTCAGAGTTGAGATGGCTCCTAAAGCCTAGCAGGAAATATTTTGAGTTCATATTATACAGCATCATTACCCCTCTCAATCCTGGAGTTTGTGTAATGATGATAGATGACGTACAAAGGTCTTAAGTTTGCTTGTTTCTTGTGCAGATGGTACTTTTTACTTACAATGTTCTTTCAATGATATATAAAATAGGATAATGAAGTAAAGTTACTGTGAAGTACAATTCTATTACATATCCACAAGCACAATACTGCACATTTTTTCATATAGAAAAATTTAATAATATTATTGTACTAATATTTATTTTAGACCTTGATCCTATGTTTTCAAAGTACGAATACTTTGAGTGTGTTAGGATAAAAGTTCCTTTTGAAGTGTAGGCAAAATGATTAACTTATAACATAAATTATTAATGTTATGGAAGGTTCGAATGCTTCTCTTTTTGGAGTCAATATTAGAATCAGTTATTCCCAATTATTTTGATAGACTCCCATATGAGGGATCATACTCAAGTATTTAACTGAGTGCTTCAAGTGTTTCCTTTGAAATTTTGTAGTTATTGGGCTAGAGTTTTAATATAGTGTTCACCTGTTGCATTATTAACAATTTTAAATATGAAGTGAAATATCCTATAAGTAATGTATATTGCACCTGCTTATAGAAAGAAAATAGAGTGCACAAAGTCATTTTATTACTCTGAGAACTGGACTGCAAAGTGTGAAATTGCACCTAAAGTTTTGTTATTAACTGATGATTATAAAACTGAAAAGCTAAGTTGGTTATACTTGAATGAATGTACTTAATCTGGTCTTAGTTACTTTGATTTAAATGTCTAAATTATATCTCCTTAAAAAAAATTTGGTGGTGCAGTGGATAGAGCACCGTACTTGGAATCAGGAAGACCCATCATCCTGGTTAAATCTGGCCTCAGACACTTACTAGCTGTGTGACCCTGGGCAAGTCATTTGACCCCCATTTCCCTCAGTTTCTCATCTGCAAAAATAAGCTGGAGAAGAAAATGGCAAACCACTCTAGTGTCTTTGCCAAGAAAATCCCAAAATGAGGTCATGGAGAGCTGGACATGATTGAACAACAATATTTTATTTAAAGTTTTCTTTTAAGTGGGCTGAGATAATAAATGGAACTCCTTACATACACATGGATACAGGAAGTAAAATAGATTGATTTTTCCTGAGGCAGTGATTAGTGAGTCCGTTACTGGACCAGGAAAATCTTGGTTCATGGCCTGGCCCTGACATGTTGACTGTGTTATATTGGACAAGCCTCATACCATCTCAGTGCCCTCCCTACCTTTACAGTTTAAGTGGCAGAGGAGGGATCAACTTGCATTGGTATAGAGCTTCTCACCAAGGGCTCCCTTTACAAACAAAACGATAGTCTCCGGCCCTCATTTACTTGTTGCAAAGAAAATTCTGTTCAATACAGAACATTTTTAGTATCTTGAAGTTGTTAAAAGTTTAAATAGATAAGTGAGAACTTTGAATCTGTTTTTGGTAAAACAACAGTTTTATTTTTGACATAGTTTTTGAAAGAAATAACTGCATATGATGTTCAGCCCTTCAGTTTGTTTCTCACTTTGGATCTGATGGAGAGTAGAACTCAGAATCCTAATTAACAGAATTGCGTTGTTATAATTAGAATTAAAGCCTTATGAGTACATTTAGTAAGTACAGGATAAGCTTCACCGAAGACATATCTTTTTTTTCTTTGAATAGAAATCAATTTGGTTCTTGTGGGAAACAACTAACTCATTTTCACTGGGTTGTAGTTGCTGATTTTTTTTTTCCTGGCTTAGTCTAAAAAGGGTTTCCTATCCAAATCCTGCTTATCTTGTTTTGGTCACTAGTAATTATTCCTTCAACTATCCCCATCAGATTCTTCATATGCTCTGTAATAATCCCTCCCTTTCCTTACCTATCCCTAGCTCCTTGCTTTTCTTTTTCCAAGCAACATGTTTTGTTTCACTTTTATTATTACTTTTGGAATATTTCAACAGTGTGATATAGTTGTATAGCAAATGTTACCCTTACCTCCTTGTTAAGCTTCTTGTACCTGCTGAATATGTGTATATATATAAATATAGATATAGATATAGATGTAGATATAGATATAGATATAGATATGAATCCCAATTTGAGAATCCCTGTCTTAAAACAGAATATTTCTTCATCATATTGTGGATTTTACTGTGTCCTTTCATTTCATCAGTCTCTTCACCTGGCCAAGGTCCTTCCCTCTTGTTTTTGCTTCTGATCTTGGCTCTGCAATTACTGGAGTTACTGATTTTCCAATCCCTCAGCACAGAGACCCTCCAAAGAGTGAAAGGGAACTAGCAGCCACATATAGTTCTCATTTATCAACATGGATCAGAGCAGCGAGGAAGCAGGTCTGATAGCAACTCGATGGGCCTTTCCCCTTGGTACCAACCCAGATAGTGTGGAAAGTCCAGGACCTTTCCTCTCAGAATGGACTTCGATTTGGAGATCAATGATGGATCTTATTTAGTATATTTTCCCCCATGGCATTACCATGCTCTGGTTTCTTTTCATTCTTCTTTTATTTCTTGATATTTCACTTCATTTGGCACCATTTCTTATTATTTAGACTACTTCAAAACTCAGTTCAAGTTGAATCGTGTTATAGTCCTTAGAAGAGTCATAAAACACCCACACACCTACATACACAGAAGAGCCAAGGTTGAGCCAAGTACTTCATGTGAATCCCTAAAGATTTTTCTCATAGGTCTATTGGATGCCCGTTGGCATGGGGGTAGACTTGGAGGGGGAGAAGAACCCCAGACAATTCTAGAAAGTGGTAGGACCTCCTGATGTTCCCTGAGACATATTTTGAGAAGATTCAACAAATGCTTTACTTTTTTGGTTCAGTAAGTCAGCTTTAAATACCTGTTTACTTGTTGAAAATCATTGTTCATTCAGTGAAGCACAACCATGAATTATAAATAAAGTGCATTTTGAAAATTTTGCAATTTGGAGGTTGGTACGCTGGAAAGACATATATTATGACACTGAAAGTCAGGAAGCCTCATCTAATCAATTACTAATATGCTTTCATTCGGTTTTGGTAAAGGCCTGGTATCTGGGAACTGCTTAATGTCTAAATAAAATATTTTAATATGTATATAATAAAGTTATTCTTTTGCTGCATTATGTTATTCCTATATTAAAACAAGAAATAGGCATTATAGTCACCATTATGCAACTGTCACAAATGATAAAACTTTCTAGCAAGATATTTAATCTGAGTTGCTATCTTTAGAGTGACGAACAGCCCAAGATTTGATTTCTGATGTTATATGGGATGTAAAATCCTGTTTGTCATATGAAATTCCAGGCACCGAGGAAAATGAGTGCATTTTTATTTGAACCTTTTCCATTTATTTGCAATAGCAAAATTTCATTTCTTATGCTTTTCAGCTTGCTATGCTTCCTTTATTTTGTTGCAGAGGAACAAATTAAAAATCAAATAATTCATTTTTCAATGTTTTCTTAAAACATCTCTTTGGGAACATCTCAAGGACTAAGCTTATATATCCCCATTGATTTTTAATGTTAAGCTTCAACTGTAATGCAAGACGCAATAACCATAACACTTTTTTTGGCTTAAGTATTTCATTACATATAAAGTCACCTAAAATAGGCATATTTTATGATTTCTTTTGATTTTTTAATTTAATCTAAATTTAAATTTTTATAATGATTTCTAAATATTAATTTCTAAAATATTTCAAAACTAAATTCTCTTTTATAAAGAGTAATTATATTTATTTTGTAATAATAATTTTGTCCAATATATTATGCTTTTCTTATTTATAAATCTATCCTTTCCCCCCATTCATTGGAAGACTAGTAAATGCCCACTATGTGTGTTCACCAAGACTAGCCTTTCTATTTGTACCCTTATCACATCTCTTCCCATCTCTTCTGAAAGATTGCCCACACAGTTGTCTCTATGTAAAATTTTCAGTATTAGTCTTCCTTCAGGTTCAAGTCTTCCTCCTCATTCTTCTCTCCTTAGAAAGATTGCCACGTCTTCCTCATACTGCCAGGATATATTTTTCTTTTCTGCCTTTTAGCATACCTAGTTTCTTTCAAAGTTTAGTTCAATATCTCCCAGGAAAGAGAGGAGCGTATCTGTGATGGGAGATGGTGAATTTGGAGAAATTTTGTGTATTGAGAGACCACCTTCTCTTAGAATCTGTGTCTCCATGGACAACATTTTGTCTCATGAGGAGGTAAACTGGAGCCAAGGGAAAATGGCATTTAGAGGGTCTGAAAGAATAGACCCAGGGATAAGACAGTATAGCCAATGACAAGGAGAATGCTCATTGGAAGAGTGGGTGGTAAAATTAGACTCTATAATTTGGGAAACAGGAACTTTTTCCATGAGCCACTGTTTCTTTCCACATTAACAACTTCTCTCAGTATTTCTAAAGGTAACATTTTCTTTTTTTTCTTTTTTTTTTCCTTTTTTTATTTAATATATATAGTTTTCAGCATTGATTTTCACAAGATTTTGAATTACAAATTTTCTCCCCATTTCTACCCTCCCCCCCAACTCCAAGATGGTGTATATTATGGTTGCCCTGTTCCCCAGTCAGTCCTCCCTTCTGTCACCCCACTCCTCTCCCATCCCCTTTTCCCTTCCTTTCTTGTAGGGCAAGATAAATTTCTGCGCCCCATTGCCTGTGTATCTTATTTTCTAGTTGTGTGCAAAAACTTTTTTTTTTTGTTTTTGTACATCTGTTTTTAAAACTTTGAGTTCCAAATTCTCTCCCCTCTTCCCTTCCCACCCACCCTCCCTAAGAAGTCAAGCAATTCAACATAGGCCACATGAGTATCATGTATAACCCTTTCACAATACTCATGTTGTGAAAGACTCACTATATTTTGCTCCTTCCTAACCTATCCCCTTTTATTGAATTTTCTCCCTTGACCCTGTCCCCTTTTGAAAGTGTTTGTTTTTGATTACCTCCACCCCCATCTGCCCTCCCTTCTATCACCCCCCTTTTTTTAATCTTCTTCCTCCTTTTTTCCTGTGGGGTAAGATACCCAATTGATGGTATTCCCTCCTCAGGTCAAATCTGATGAGAGCAAGATTCACTCATTCCCCCTCACCTGCCTTCTCTTCTCTTCCTACAGAACTCCTTTTTCTTGCCAGTTTTATGCAAGATAATTTACCCCATTCTATCTCTCCCTATCTCCCTCTCTCAATATATTCCTCCCTCATCCCTTAATTTGATTTTATTTCCTTTAGATATCTTCCCTTCATCTTCAACTCATCCTGTGCCCACTCTCTCTCTCTCTCTCTCGCTCTCTCCATATATATATATATATATATACACACACACACACACACACACATATACACACTCACATATACATATATATACATAAACATATATATACATACATAAACATATATATATATGCATATTCCATTCAGCTACCCTAATACTGAGGTCTCATGAATCATACACATCATCTTTCCATGTAGGAATGTAAATAAAACAGTTCAACTTTAATAAATCCCTTGGAATTTCTTTTTTTTTGTTCTTTTTCTTGATTACCTTTTCATGCTTCTCTTGATTCTTGTGTTTGAAAGTCAAATTTTCTGTTCAGCTCTGGTCTTTTCACTGAGAAAGCTTGAAAGTCCTCTATTTTATTGAAAATCCATATTTTGCCTTGGAGCATGATACTCGGTTTTGCTGGGTAAGTGATTCTTAGTTTTAATCCTAGCTCCACTTACCTCCGGAATATCATATTCCAAACCCTTCGATCGCTTAATGTAGAAGCTGCCAGATCTTGGGTTATCCCGATTATGTTTCCACAATACTCAAATTGTTTCTTTCTGGCTGCTTGCAGTATTTTCTCCTTGATCTGGGAGCTCTGGAATTTGGCGACAATATTCCTAGGAGATTTCTTTTTTGGGATCTATTTGAGGAGGCGATCGATGGATTCTTTCAATTTCTATTTTGCCCTGTGGCTCTAGAATATCAGGGCAGTTCTCCTTGATAATTTCCTGAAAGATGGTATCTAGGCTCTTTTTTTGATCATGGCTTTCAGGTAGTCCAATAATTTTTAAATTATTTCTCCTGGATCTATTTTCTAGGTCAGTGGTTTTTCCAAGGAGATATTTGACATTGTCTTCCATTTTTTCATTCCTTTGGTTCTGTTTTATAATATCTTGATTTCTCATCAAGTCACTAGCTTCCACTTGCTCCAATCTAATTTTTAAGGTAGTATTTTCTTCAGTGGTCTTTTGGACCTCCTTTTCCGTTTGGCTGATTCTGCCTTTCAAGGCATTCTTCTCCTCATTGGCTTTCTGGAGCTCTTTTGCCAATTGAGTTAGTCTATTTTTAAGGTGGTGTTTTCTTCAGTGTATTTTTCAGTATTTTTTTGGGTCTCCTTTAGCAAGTCATTGACTTGTTTTTCATGGTTTTCTCGCATCCTTCTCATTTCTCTTCCAAATTTTTCCTCTACTTCTCTAACTTGCTTTTCCAAATCTTTTTTGAGTTCTTCCATGGCCTGAGACCAGTTCATGTTTTTCTTGGAGGCTTTCGTTGTAGGCTCTTTGACATTGTTGACATTTTCTGGCTGTATGTTTTGGTCTTCTTTGTCAGCAAAGAAAGAATGCAAAGTCTGAGACTGAATCTGGGTGCGTTTTCCCTGCCTGGCCATGTGCCCTGCCAACAACTTGACCCTTGAGTTTTTCAGCGGTGTATGACTGCTTGTAAAGTTAAGAGAACTATGTTCCAAGCTTGAGGGGATGCACCAGCTCTGCCACACCAGCACTCCTCCTTCCCCAAGAACCCCCAACCCAGACTGGACTTAGATCTTCAGCGGGCTCTGCACCCCTGCTCTGATACGCTACTTAATTCCTCCCACCAGGTGGGCCTGGGGCCAGAAGCAGCAGCAGCTGTAGCTGCTCCACCTCCGCTGCCCCGGGGGCAGTAGCGGAACCACAAACTCCTTCGGCTCCTGCAGCTTTTCCCACTAACCTTCTCCGCAGTCTTTGGTGTTTGTGGATTGAGAAGTCTGGTAACTGCTGCAGCTCACTGATTCAGGGGGCTAGGGTCTTCTCTGTCTGGCTGCTGGTCTGCGTGGTCCGTGCCGCTCAAGCTGGGCTCTGCTCCGCTCCGCTCAGCTCTGCTCCCAGCTCCGTGCGGGATAGACCTCACCCAGAGACCATCCAGGCTGTCCTGGTGTGGAGCCCTGCTTCCCTCTGCTATTTTGTGGGTTCTGCAGTTTTAGAATTGGTTCAAAGCCATTTTTTATAGGTTTTTGGAGGGACTCGGCAGGGAGCTAACACTAGTCCCTGCTTTCCAGCCGCAATCTTCAGAGTAACATTTTCTAAGAGTGAGGCACAACAAGAAAAATAGATCAACAAGGCAAGAAATTCATAAAGGCAATAATATAAACATTGATTAAAAAAAAGAACTCAATCCTGGTGCTTTAGAAGTTTTATCTACATGAAGGATGCAAGAAGAAGAAGGAATAATAAGAATATAGATTTATTCTCTTGGATATTCAAGGAATTCTATCACGTTTTAAAAGAACGATGAGTATTTATACAAAGCAAAATTAAACAATAGTTGAGAAAAATTCTACTAAGCTCCTATTTAGAAACAAAAAGTACTAATGACTAAAACAAGGATAAACAAAGAAAAGGAACTCAAGATTTATGTCATTAATTCATAGCACCCCAAAATTTTTAAATGAAATCCTGGCAAAAAGACTAAAACCCTTTATGTAGAAAATCATTCATTATTATTAAGTTGAATTTATATCAGGCCTACAAGCATTGTTCAACATTAACAAAATAATTAACATAATCACATTTAAAATTGCTAAACATCACAGTTATCTTATTTTATTTTTAATTTATGGAATAAAACAAGCATTTCCATAACAGTACAATAAAAAAGATGATTGTACATGAAATTTCCTATGCACAACTTGCTATTCCTTTTGGTCTTCATCCACAATTATCTTAATAGATACGGAAAGAACTTTTGACAAAGTATTGAAATTGTTGAGGCTAAAAAAAGCCTTCAAAGTATAGAAATAGAGGTATCTTTTTTACTATGATAAAAAGTATCTAAAACAAAAAGTTAACAATATATTCAGTGGAGAAACACCAGAAGGTTTCCCAAGAAATACTGGTATAAAGTAAAGATGCCTTCTTCCATTTTTTTCAATTAACAAACACTTATTTACTTCTACTTAACACCATTCCTCCACTGGAAAACAAACAATAATGCATGCAGGCAGAGTATATAGCAAAACGAAACAAAATCTCACATTGAGTATTTCTGAAAATAAAATTTCTTGAATCTCAGTGGGCGGAGCCAAGATGGCAGCTGGTAAGCAGGGACTACAGTGAGCTCCATACCGAGTCCCTCCAAAAACCTATAAAAATGGCTCTGAACCAATTCTAGAACGGCAGAACCCACAGAACAGCAGAGAGAAGCAGGGCTCCAGCCCAGGACAGCCTGGATGGTCTCTGGGTGAGGTCTGTTCCACACAGAGCTGGGAGCTGGGAGCTGGGAGCTGGGAACGGAGTGGAGCAGAAACAGGAGACTGTCGTGTGGTAACTGCAATATTAAACATTGAATTGTGAATGACTTAGCTATTCTCAGCAATACATTGATCCAAGACAATCCCAAAGAACTCATGATGAAACATGCTATTCACCTCCCGAGAAAGAACTGATATGATTTAAGACAATTCCAAAAGACTCATGATGGAAAATGCTATCCACGTACAGAGAAAGAACTATGGAGTCTGAATGCAGATTGAAGCATACTATTTTCTCTCTCTCTCTCATTTTTTTGTTTGTTTTTGTTTGTTTTTTTCTTTCTCGTGGTTTTTCCCTTTGGTTCTAATTCTTCTTTACAACATGACTTATGCGGAAATACATTTCATATGATTCTACATGTATAACCTATATCAGATTGCATGCCGTCTTGGGGAGGGGGAGAAAATTTAAAACTCAAAATCTTATAAAAGTGAATGTTAAAAACTAAAAATCAGTATTTTTAAAAAGGAAAGAACTAATGTTTTCTGAATACAGACTGAAGCATATTATTTTTCATTTTTTTTGTTCAAGGCTTCTTGTATAAAATGAATAATATGGAAATGTTTTACATGATTGCATATGCATAACCTATATCTAATTGCTCACTGTCTCAGGAAGGGATACAATTTGGA
The DNA here is from genome assembly GCF_011100635.1 of Trichosurus vulpecula. Lineage (NCBI taxonomy): Eukaryota > Metazoa > Chordata > Mammalia > Diprotodontia > Phalangeridae > Trichosurus > Trichosurus vulpecula. The sequence continues at coordinate 430,422,985 of NC_050574.1, read as the reverse complement.
ACTCAAAACCTTAAAAAACAAATTATTTTAACATGTAATTGGGGAAAATAATGTTGTTGAAAAATAAAAGCAGTGCAAAGGAAGATGATGGACAATGAAAATCTCTCCTCTTTCATAACTTTTCTTAGAAATGATCTGAAACTATTCATAAGCATCTACATAAAAAGAAGCAATCAACATAACTTTCTAAAGAATAAAAGGCACCAGGTCAATTACATTTCATTTTACAATATTTTGATTAGCTGCGTACAAAGAAGAGAAGTAGTAGAACTATGCAGTTTTGATTTGAGGGAGGCTTTTGACTACATCCCACATAATTGTTCCCACTGACAAAGAAATAAATTATAGACTTAATGGGAATATAGCTAGTTTGAAGGTGACATTCAAAGCTAGTTGTCAAAGGTTTACAAGCAACCTGGAGTATCAGAATAAATGACATCTCACAGAAAATCACTTCCAGTGACTTTTTGTCTTTTTAATATCTATTCTAATTACTTTAATAGAGAGGGGGAAAAGATGATAATGGTTCACAGAATCACAATTTTCGAATTAGAAAGGACCTTATCAATGTCCTAGTCTAACCGTTACCTGAAAGAAATCCTCTACATAGTATGTCCAGCAATATAATGATGAGGGAATGGTCTTCACATGGAGACTTCCGATGGGAGCAAGAGAACCTTTGTCTCAAGGCAGTCTACTGTTTAGCTCCAGTCATCAAGATAATTCTTTTTTTTTCCGGAGAGTTAAAATTTATGTCTTTGTAAATTCTACTCATTGCTGCTAGTTCTGCTCCAGGCCAAATGGAACAAGACTAATCTTCCATTTAAAGATGATAGAAATATGCTTTGAACATTTTTATTTGTGTTTTCTGATGAGTTTCTGCCGGAGTAAAGGTGTGAATTGGTTTTCACCAAACAAGAAAGAACAATGATGAGAATAGCTAAATGAAAACAATTTTAACAACTGACAAATAAAAATGTGGACAAGAAAAATGACATCAACACCAATTATAATAATTTTATTATTAGGAAGAAAGATGGCAGATGAATATAAGCAGTTTTGTGTCATATAGGAGAGACATAGTGAAAGATTAAACTGGTTTAAAGAAAGCTTGTTGGTAAACTAAGTAAAGCCATCCCAAAACCATTTAAGCATGAACTGGAAGGAGAACAACAAACAAAAAAAATTTAATAATAGCCACTAACTGACTGGACTCAAATGTATCTGTACTCAAAAGTATCAAATGGGATATATGAAAAGTGCTTTATAAACCTTCAGGCACTCCATAGCACTTCAAGCACTATATAAATGCTAGTTATTTTTATTTCTACTAATCTTTTTTGAGTCTTTCACTGAATAATCATTTACTAAGTACCTGTTTTGTCATACACTTTACTACCTGTTGTATTTACTTCTAGTAGAGGTCCATACTTCTATTTACATACTGTCCATCAGAGTTGAAATTTAAGTTGGGGTTGCGGACATGACATCAGAACTTTATATCAATGTTGGAAGTATATTATTAAATTTCATTTTAAAATTTTGAACTTAAATTCCCAAAACTATTATTTCTGTATTCATAGAAGAACACAATTCTGTGTAAAACCATGAATCTCTATTTCAAATTTTTTGATTTCTCAAAAAGTAAATAATAAATTTGGCCTGGTACTTTTCAGACTGATTCAGTTTGTCTGTTGTTTTTCATTTGTTTCAGTCGTGCCCAACTCTTTGTTACCCTGTTTGGGGTTTTCTTGGCAATTTGTCATTTCCTTCTCCAGCTCATTTTATAGATGAGGAAACTGAGGAAAACTGGTTTAAGTGACTTGCAAAGGTTCACAAAGCTAGTAAGTGTCTGAGGTCAGATTTGAACTCAGAAAGATGAGTCTTCCTGACTCCAGGCCCGGCACTTTTTCCACTGGGCCACTTGTGCCCGTGCTTCCTTTTAAATTTCCTTCTATTCTTTTATTGAACTTTAAAAAATTTTTTTTTCCAAATGACCTTTTTTCCCACCATATCACTATTACATTTTTTTCACCTTTGCCCAAATTAAAAAAAAAAGTGAAAAAAAACCCATCTTGTAATAAAGCAAAACAAATCCATGGACAAAAATGTGTCTTGTGCAACTTGACTGTATTACTTCTCTGTCAGGAGGTGGGTAACATGCTTCATCATTTGTCCTTTGAATCTATGCTTTATCATTGCTTTGACAGAGTTCTTGTTGCTGCTGCTGAGTTTTATGATATTGTTGTCCTTATATAAATCCTCTTGGTTCTGGTCACTTTAGTTTATAATTTATAAGATTTTCTGAAATCATTTCTTTTGTCATTTCTTATGATGTAACAGTATTCCATTACATTTTTGCATTTCCATTACAGTTTTTTTCCATCCATTCCCCAGCTGATGGGTACCTCTTTAATTTCTAGTTCTTTTCTTTTTTGTCCCTTTAATCTCCCCTCCCACCTTCAGGATCAGGAACTTTGTTTTTGCTTGCAATTATTTCTCTTCTATTTCTCTCCGTCTTAATTCCCTCCTCTTTCCATCCTCTGATATTTATTAGTTGAGTTTGATAAATTTTTACACCAGCCACTTTTGTGTTTGCCAGTATATATTTGTGTATTCAGCCCTCCTTTGTCAGTTTAGATGAATGAAATGCATCTGATACCTGCTTCTCTTTCCTTTTCCTCCATGTTCATAAGAAAGGTGAATTCTTTCTATCTTTACTTTGCCTACTCTTTCTAATAGATCTGGGTAGTTATTACTTATAATTTCATGAAATATAGTGTCTAATTTTTTAGCTGTGATTTCAGAGAATGATACTTAAATATTAATGATACTTAAATATTCTATCCTTGATTTGTTTTCCAAATCGGTTTTTTTTGATGGCTGATATCTAACTTTTTTTCATTTTTTCAATCTTTCGACTTTGTTCTGATGTTTCTTATTTGTTCTGTGGAATCACTGAGCTGTGTTTGACCCATTATAATTATTCCTGGAATCCTTTGCTTGCATAAAGTCAACCACTTTTTCTTGTAAACTATTTAGCTTCCTTCCAGTTCCTTCAGAGCTTTTATTGTTTTTTATCACATCCTTTGTTTTTTTCTACATGTTAATTTAGTCTTTGTGGAAAATCTGTTTTTTTCTTTTGAGTCTCTGCATGTAGTTTTTAGGCAATTATTCTCTCCTTCCAGGTTAGATTTTCTGAGTATTTGTTCATTTAAGATAATTCCATCTAGTGATCTGTATTTTCTTGTAACAATGATTCTTTTGTCTCCACTGCCTGAGAACCAAACCCCTTAGGGAATGGGAGGAGATTCTAGTCTCTGCCATTGGCTCAAAGTCCCACTGATTGTGTTCTCTCCATTTTAAGGGTCCAAGCACCAAGTGCCAATTAACTGTGTAATAGTGAGGTTAGTGTTTATAAAGGAATATTTACTTCAAAAATATAGTAAAAACAAATATACAAGCATTTAGCCCTTTCTCATTTCCCCCACACCGATATTTTGCCACATGTTTAACAACAGGGTTCTCCAGAAAAAAGAAAAAAAAATAGATATATGCACACACACACACTTTGAAATATATTCTGGATTGCTAACACTTTCTTAAGTATAAATGATCAGCAAGACCAAGCCTTGAATTGTAGTAATGGTCAATTTCAAGTATAAACGCTTACAGTGAAAAATGAACAATCAGCTTTAACAAGCCAGTTAGAGCTGGCTCCAGCACATCTCAGCTTCTCAGGGCTTCCCCGCTTTGCTCACAGCAACATCTAACCTAGAATCCTGGCTCCAAGGTTCTCATGAACAAAGCTCCCAGGTCTAGGACCTGAAGAAAAAGGAAAAAAAAAACAGACCAAAAATCAAAGCCAGTTTCTCAGGGCCTAAATGGCTCTTCCCCAACCCCCTCTTCTTTTCCTTACCCCTTTCCACTTTTTTACTACATGGTAGTAATGAGAGGAGGTGGGGGGGGGATCTGTGCAACCAATGGAAAGAAACTACTCCCACTCATATTGTAGGGGCAGTGAATAATGTTTGCTCCCAGAAGGAGGTTTCTGGCATCTCCCACATGGATGCCTCTATTTTAGGTGATCTAGACATGTACCAAAACTCAGTTACGTTGTATTTACTCTTCTCCCCAGCCTAAATTCCTCGTTTAGGGCATTGTACCAGGGATATAAAACTGCTGCACTTTTGGTTTGGGTTGTTGGATCTGCTTCATTTTGATTTGGACCCTGTTTTAACAACCCAGCTAGCAGCTTCTGTGGGGGCGTAAGATGCACCCAGGACGCTCCCGGGACCCAGGACGCTGGAAAAGCACAGGTTCTTTTTATCGCTTAAACAAGGAAAGCACGGTGAAGGGGTTGACCAGCTTACTTTAATCCAGCATTCACTTAGCATACAGACAACATTCATTTAGTTCGGGGGAAAACGCCAGCATTCAGTTAGCATTCAGTTAGTTCAGGGGAGCATACAGACAAGCATCAAGAGACAGACCAAATACAGATTCATTGACTTACTTCAGGGGAAAAAACCAGCACCCTGAGGTTCAAAACATTCATTTAGTTTGGGGGAAAAACAAACCAGCACCCCGAACCTCAAAACCAAAATACAAACAAATTACAAATATCAACAGACAGACCCAATACAATTCATAGTTACCAACATCTGGGCTCGGCCCGAGAGCAAGGGCTGGCCCAGAGTCACGCTCCCCGCTTGCTCCCACGCCAACTGGAAAAGGAAAGAGAGAGCTTCAAGCTGTCCTCTCCCCTCTTATAGAGTTTTTGACATCATCAAACACCACCTGAATGACCAGGGCTGATTGGTTCTTGACTTGGCCCCTCCCCCTAGCGTAGACCAGGTTCTGGAGCTAACACCTCCCCTCAGCCAGCCCCATGACTCATCACACAGGAAGTTGTCTGCTTCCTGGAATGCTCTTTGGGCTTCCTGCCCCGGAAGAGCAAGCCACAGTGTCCAGAGGCTCAATGAGGTAAGCTGAGTCATTCAAAGAAAACAAAGGCCATTCTGGTTACAGACCCCCTGGGTTTTTGTGTCCACCTCCCCCCACCCCTCTGATTTGTTGTCTCCCTTTGGATTTTGGAAGTCTGGAGCACTGAATCTTCAGGGCCCTTTATGTCATCTCAGGACAGAGTGCTAGGGACTTTGGCTCCATCCCCCTGCTCTGATCAGAGTTCTACTATACCAGTGCTTGACTCGAAGGTCCCTGCTGTGGGCTTCTCATTGGATGCTCACTTTGAGGCTTTCTCAGGGCACCCTTCCAATTTCACTGCCCCTGGATAATAAAGACTTGCATCCTACAGATGTTTCTGACTTATCTCTGGTCATGAAGAGATACTTCCAGGTTATTTGCTGGTTCTGGTGCTGCCTTGTCTGGGAGGCCTCCTTTCTTATTGTCCAGTGGCTTATTGTGCAATGATTGAGTGCAAGAAATCACTTACAATGGTTTCTCAATGTAGTTCTTGATCATTATTTGGTGTGGTCTTGTTTTCAGGTTTTTGCTAGAGTAAGTATGTGAGGCTAGGCCTCCTGACTCCATTTCGGCGGATATCCTGGCCTAAATTCCAAGGTGGAGAGTTTAGACAGCATCACAGCAGGGTACACATTCCTCCATCCCTTTCTCCCTTTCAATTTCCCTGTCCTTGGCTTCAGCTTCTACTTAGGGAATGCTTCTTGCCCTCTCTAGCCAGGAAATTTAGAGGAAGCAGAAGCACTGAGTTAAACTTCCAACTCCTCACCCTCACCGGCTCTTTTCTTGTCTGAGGAACATTTTATCCCCTGACCCTATCCCCTTGTTCATAATGTACCAGGAGAATTTCCCTTCCCTTCCTTAACTCTGGAGCAAGTACTGTTAATTTGACTCTCCTGTATATGATTCTGCTGTCATAAGTAAGGAAGGCATAGAACTTTGGGCTAACAAAATATTATTCTTCAGAACAGAATCCTGATTCTTTAATTTTCTAATTTTTCACTTCTGCTGTTGACATTAGCTAGTATTCAGCTAAAGTCTGCATCATGCTTTAGTTATTGTATTATTATGTTAAAAAAGAACATTGGGATTCAAGGCAGAAGACATAGGTTCTACTCCTATCTTTATCACTAGTCATTTGACCTTGAACATGCCATTTAATTTTTCTGAGCCTTTCTGCATCTGTCCAATAGGGATTTTACTTGGCCTGACTACCACTCAATGGTACAAGGATCAGATAAGATTATATATTTTAAAGCACTTAGAAAATTCTAAAGAATTATGCAGATATAAGGTCTAATATTATACTTATATCTTTTTTCATAATACAACTTAATATGAACTATTCTTAAGAACGTGTATGTTAGAAAAGCTGTCAAGTTTGTTTTTTGTTTCTCTTTTATATTGCCTGACTTCATGGAAATGAGATATCAGTTATTATGAAGGCAAATGAGCATTAAAA